>NC_054536.1:47096198-47396198 GCF_017654505.1 Polyodon spathula | reverse complement strand
AAAGAGTAGCCTGGCTGGATTAGGGATGGTTGATTTGGTCGGGCTGCAGGGTGCTGGTGGTCAGCAGATTAAAGGTGGGTTTCACCTATTTTAGCCTGGCTAATGATCTCTGGGGCTTTCAGGAGAGGTGGTGTGTGGGAGGCATACTGTGCTCTGTAGATGAGGAGGGAGTGCTCACTGTGCTGCTGTAAAATAACTTGTAACTTAAAATCGTTGAACTGTTTTATCAAAAATACAATATTATGTTTTTATTATTTTTGCAATAGATACTGTTATTTTGTTGACCCCACACTCAGCACGAATATAAACCTGGATTTTTTGTATTTGGATGTTTAATTATTTATAATGTTTTAATTATTACATAGAATACATGACTTTTAAAAGTCAAATCTATCTCTCTCTCGTTCATTTCCATAAAATGTAATTAATTCCAAAACACAATATTTTGTTTGTTCATTTTTTTAATTATGGAGTAGCATTACATAATACATATTATACAGAAAACATGCAGTAAATAACACAACAAATAAGAGAACAAATGTCAGCAATGTTTTTTGAATTGTAAGGGGTGCATTATCTCCGGCCTTCTCTGTGTGTGACATACCTGATCACATGACTGGCAGGGGATGACTCACTCAGGGTCTCCGGATTCCGTCAGTGATCTCTGGGAGGGTTCCAATTTAATTAGACCCCCTTGCTAACGATATTATTGGCTGCTTCAAGTTTTAATTAAAAAAATGGAGAGTGATAGTTGAAACCACTCCAGTTCATAAATCAATAATTATTTTAATGGGCAATTGAAACAACCAATGATAGCAGGGATCTCTATTTATCCGTCCATTCAGAGAAGACAGATGCAGTTATGGGGTGTGGCATTAAGGAAGCTCGCTAACACTCTGCTTCCCAAACAGAGTGAGTGAGAGAGGTCTTGATGTTTGAAAGCTGTGAGTTTAAAAAAATACATTTACTTAACCATTTTAAAATAATATTTTACACCCTCAGTTATGTCCTTATATAAACACCATTCTGCCATCAAGCTAATGTGTTCAACAACACTAATAAAGTGAAGAAGTGTTTGGGTTTTTGCTTTTGAATCCCCAGAGCGGCAATATAGTGGTATGATATTGAAATCAATCCAGAATACGTTATGATTTGTTAAGAACTGTAATAACCAGCAATCGAGACTCCTACTTAAACATTTAAAAAAGTATTGTTGTGGTATTTGACACTGTTGAACTGTCAGAGGAGGAGGTGGAGCTAGACAGTGACTTGGATGATGACCCCTAAATTAGGAACCACACCATTTCTGCTGGTACTAACGTGCCTAGTGTTAAAAGTTATGTGAGCCCCTGATTATAACAGATGTGAGCAGATTTAGAGACGCCAATCTCAAAACTTCTTAAATAGAAAGCTTTAATCACATCGACATTAAGCACAGGGAATCTTTGTAGACACTTTTAGGTATACTGTCCCCTGGTTGTTCTTGGCACTGCACATTAAAGACTGTGTACTCGACTTTAATGTTATTTGTTTTCTAAACCCTGTAGAAGGGCTACTACTCTTCATTTGAGCCAATTAGTTTATCTCCATTTTTCACCAAGTTTAAAAATGACAAAATTAAGTCCATACTGGAGCATTACACAAAGTAAAGATAATAAACTTGCATCCTTTAGCCTCCACCTGGGGCTGCTATTTGGAGTGAAATATACAAGACATCCAAACACAGCTACATAGATACATGAGAAAACATCTGCAATCCAGCAACAGCTGGAACATAACAGATGTGCGCATTCAGGTAAGAATGTACCACGTACAACCTGTGATTTTGAATACAAATAAATGCATTACAATAAAACAAAAATAAACATTAAAAAAAGCATCCATCTAAACCTCTTTAATAGTTCTCTCGGACGGGCGGTAGTCTGAGGTGCCAGGAGAGGACACGTAGAAGGACCGTGTTTTCCGTTTTAAGCGAGCACGTTTGGTGGCCAGCACAAGGCTCCGCTTGCTGGAGCAGATGATCTCGGAGATAAACATTTTACAGTCCACACATACTTCCATGGTGCTCCAGTCCTCTGTAAGCTCTTTGGGAAGCTCAAGGTCATCACTTGACTCCACTGACTTAGAGGCAGGTGAGAATCTAAAAATCAGATACGCAATGACAGTTACTTTAACCCAGATCTTCTCTCATCATAAATTGAATTGGTGTCAAAATTAGGCAGGAGGAATGACATAAAATGAATGAATGGACAAAAATTCAGGCTTTGGCAAGAATGTATTAATACAAATATTTGAAAATAAAAATATAAACTGGGACTATTTTTGTTTTTTGAAAAATTGTATTTAAATTTTCTCCCAAAATGGGTGGCTTGCCAGTGTTAATCGTACCTTTTCACAACTGAGGCTTACAAGACCTTAAAAGTAGAACATAAAAATGACTGAAATGTTTAGCATCACTGTATTTTGATAGGATTACTGTCTTATGTTTGTGTAAACCAGGTTAAATGTGTAAAACAATATTATGAATAAAGTAGGAACATTTTTATTTCGCAATGAAATCTTTGTAAAATGTAGAAGATACTATTGGTACAATGCATCTGTTTAAGTTTTAAAATCCATATTATAGTATGCCTTTCTTGTTTTGATATATATTTTCCTCTCACAAAAGGGACTGCGATATGGTACAAGGTAATGAAAGTGTGTTAACAGAAGCTGCCCCAGGGCCCAAAATTTTAGATCTCAATCTGACCTATTTTGCTTAAAATAAGGCTTCTTTAAGCAGTATATTGCCAGATATACAGTCAGTTATCATTAAAACTAACTCAGATTAGACAAACATCCTAATACTAAGAATTTTCTACATGCTACAGTAATCTTGTTTTAGAATATGCATTATAAATTATAGTATTATTGAACCTTTCAACTGTATGGGATTTCACAATATTTCGACGGTGATCGGATATATTTGGATTGATTAATTCATTAATTGGCAACACGGAAAATGTCAGTAAGTAGAAAACCCAACAACTATATAACTTAACCGGCCCTATATAACTGGTTATCATGTTCTCGATGAATATTATTATATTTGCCTCTATATAACTAGTATATGATGAATTTAATTTGACTACCTAACTAGTTCATATCAAATAAATAAATGTTTAGGTATGACATTCGGATTAATATCTAATCCTAAATGTATAAAATATATGTTAGATAAAAATGTTAGAATATATAATATATGGTATGATATATGTACAGATTATAAATATATATATATATATATATATAAAGATATATAGAAATATATATATATACATATCAATTATCATATCAATTAATATCTAAAACCAGGTAAAATTGTAAAAGTTAGCATAACATGACTTGCAGAAAATATAATAATAATGGTAGTGATCCTTGCTTAAAGAACTAGGAGTGCATTTGGTGTAAGATCTGGTGAGTGACAGGACAGTTAGGAGGTCTTTGTACAGAGGAACAGGTTATGTACTCGCTGCAGAGCAGAAAGAAAGTACAAAGATAGCTAGTCTGACAGAGCAGCTAGACCAGCAGCGGGCAATCAAGGAGTTAGAGCAGTTTGTATACTCCCAGCTGGAGTTGCACCTGGCCCCAATAGTTAGATAGAAGGTGGGTGAACCAGACAGGAAGTGGGAAAAGGAAAAAGGGGGAATAGGCATGAACAAAGTTCAGCAGCATGCAGGAAGAGCGTCGAAGAGAGTCCAGAACCGGCAAACACGTTTCTTGCTCTCAGGCCACAAGAACAGGAGTCGGATAGCGACCAGGGGGAGAACAGTGAAGAGTTGCAGCAGGCTACAGATGAACAGGCATACTGTCAGTACATTTTTAACAGGAAAACATTTTTCATGAAGGCAGCGAGGGTGATCACGCTTAAAAGGTGACCCATACCTGCCGAACCTCTGGATTTTTCCCGGCGACTTAGGGTTTTCTATTCAGTCTCAGGGTCGTCTGGCTCATCAATGATCCCCGGGTAAATGAGCTGATCATAACTAAATACCAGTCTCCATATTTCATGTAACACCAGAGGGTTTCAATTTAACTACAGTCCCTCCCTGCTAGCGCTATCATTGGCTGCTTCAAGTTTTTATTAAAAAATGGAGAGTGGTAGGTGGAACCACTCCAGTTCATAACATCAATAATTTTCTTTTAATGGGTACTTGAAACAACAAATGACAGCAGTGATCTCCATTCAGAGAAGAGGGACGCAGTTACGGGGAGTGGCATTGTGGAAGCCCACTTACGCTTCGCTCCGCAAACTGAGCGCGGTGAGTCGATGTTGGAAAGCTGTTACTTTTAAATGTTTAAAAAATACATTTACGTAACCATTTTACTTAAAATAATATATGTTTGTCCTCATTTATATCCTTATATAAATAATGTTGTGCCTTCAAGCTAACATGTTCAACAACACTAATAAAGTGACGGAGTGTTTGGGTTTTTGCTTTTGAATCCCCATGGTGGCAATATGGTGGTAGCATATTGAAATAAACAGAGAATGCATGATGATTTCCTAAAAATTGTAACAACCAGCCATCCAAACTCCTACTTACACATTCATATTGTGGTCTCTGACACTGCCATAGCAATTGTTTGAGCTGTCGGAGGAGGAGGTAGAGCTAGAAGCAACTTGGATGATGATTCCTAGTTTTGGTGAGTACCAAACCATTTCTGTTGGTACAAAATATTTATATCAGAAATTGAATGCCTGCCTAAATGCCGGAAGCATTAGAAATAAATTGAAAAGCAAGACGTTGTTGGAATCACAAAAATCTGGCTTAGTCCTGAAGATGGAGAAGAATTCCACATACAGGGGTACAAACTATTCAGAAAAGATAGACTAGATAGGAGAGGAGAAAGTGTAGCTCTATATGTAAAAATCAATTTATCTCAGTCTACAAACCAAATCGAGACCATTTAGATAGCGCTGGGAGATATTGAAATTGGAGAAGGAAAAAATTGACTCAGAAATGTCTTCATCTAGACAATGTGGGGAAGCTATAAAAAAGGCTAACAAGATGCTCGGATACATTGTGAAAAGTGTTGAATTTAAATCAAGGGAAGTAATGTTAAAACTGTACAATGCACTAGTAAGACCTCATCTTGAATATTGTGTGCAGTTCTGGTCGCCTTGCTATAAAAAAGATATTGCTGCTCTAGAAAGAGTGCAAAGAAGAGCGACCAGAATTATTCCGGGCTTAAAAGGCATGTCATATGCAGACAGGCTAAAAGAATTGAATCTGTTCAGTCTTGAACAAAGAAGACTACGTGGCGACCTAATTCAAACATTCAAAATTCTAAAAGGTATTGACAGTGTCGACCCAAGGGACTTTTTCAGCCTGAAAAAAGAAACAAGGACCAGGGGTCACAAATGGAGTTTAGAAAAAGGGGCATTCAGAACAGAAAATAGGAGACACTTTTTTTACACAGAGAATTGTGAGGGTCTGGAATCAACTCCCCAGTAATGTTGTTGAAGCTGACACCCTGGGATCCTTCAAGAAGCTGCTTGATGAGATTTTGGGATCAATAAGCTACTAACAACCAAACGAGCAAGATGGGCCGAATGGCCTCCTCTGTTTTGTAAACTTTCTTATGTTCTTATGTTCTTATGTTAGGTAAAAGCACAAAATAATTTTTTACTGGGGTATGTTACAGATCCCCAAGTCAAAATAGAAATTATAGCAAATTACACCGTGTAACAATTTTTTTTTTTTTTTTGGTTCCGGTAGTAAGTGTTATTTCCTAATTGCTTATGCCTCAAAAGTATAGAAAATGGCTATTATTCCCCACAAACTTTGCTTTTGTGACCAGGACAGTGATACTTTGAAATTTACCTATTTTCCAGATAGATTCAGTGCTGAGTAAACTTGGAGTAAATACAGGGGCCTGAAGCCCACCAGTTCAGTTTAGTTCCAGCTGCCTAAGTGGATACATATCTGCATTTTTCTGAGATGGCATCAAGAGGCTGCAAGCATCCGGCAGACGCATTTTGCTATGTCTGCGGCCAATTTATCAAGACAAGAGCAAAAAAGTACTCCGTGGAAGCATCTGTTAGATGTGTGAGGCCTACAAGGCATATTTCGGCATGCCTGTCAGGGATCAAGACAAACCCTGGGCACCTCATTTCACCTGTGAGCACTGCAAAAAAACTCTGGAAGGTAAGATGGACAATTGTTGCTCGGAATTTTATGTTATAAAATTTGTTAAAATTTTTAAAATTGTAAAAGTTTTTAATTTTAAAATGTTTTACAATTTTCAATGTTATTGAAAAAATATATCATATATGAAAAATGTTGCGAGAATCTCTTACATATTAGTCATGGGTGAAATAAATGTATTTTTGTAGGATGGTACAGAGGGGAAAAGAGAGCCATGAAGTTCGCTATCCCAAGAATTTGGCGGGAACCCACTGACCACTCAAGCAACTGCTACTTCTGCATGGTGGACCCTTCCAAACGTCAGACTGGCAAGAATGCACCTGCTATCACGTATCCGGACCTTCCTTCATCCATCGCCCCAGTGCCACACTGCCATGAGCTCCCCGTACCCACTCCTCCGGAGAGAGAGCAGCCGTCTTTAGAAGAGAGCAGCAAGTCAGAGAGCGAGGAAGACGTTGTAGATCCAGATGACAATTTCAGAGGTGGAGCTGAGGAGAGAAACCCATACTACCCCAACCAAAAAGACCTCAACGACTTGATTAGAGATCTTGGTCTCACCAAGTCCAATGCCGAGCTTTTGATGTCTAGGCTCAAGCAGTGGAACTTGTTGGATGAAAGTGTGCAAGTCGCAGATCAGAGGAAGCGTCACCAACCTTTTTCCAGCTTCTTCACCCATCAAGATGGGCTCTGCTTCTGCCACAATGTGACCAGTCTGTTCGAGGCAATCGGAATCGCCTGTAACCAGAATGAGTGGCGCCTCTTCATTGACAGCTCATCCAGGAGCCTCAAAGCCGTGCTGCTCCATAATGGTAACAAGTACCCGTCTCTTCCCCTGGCTCACTCGGTGCACCTCAAAGAGGATTACAACAGCATCAAGACCTTGCTGGACGCCTTGAAGTATGATGAGTGCGGCTGGGAGGTCATAGGAGATTTCAAAATGGTGGCATTCCTGATGGGTCTCCAAGGCAGTTTTACCAAGTTTCCCTGCTATCTTTGCCTTTGGGACAGCAGGGACACCAAGGCGCACTACCACAGGCGGGACTGGCCACAGCGGACCGAGTTCTCTGTGGGGAGGAACAATGTCAAGAGGGAGCCACTGGTGGACCCCCGGAAGGTGCTGATGCCACCACTGCACATCAAATTGGGCCTTATGAAACAATTTGTCAGCGCTCTAGATAAGGAGTCGGCAGCCTTCAAGTACCTTCAAGACTTCTTCCCTAAGCTGTCTGAGGCAAAGGTCAAAGCCGGTGTCTTCGTCAGACCACAGATAAAGAAAATCCTGGAGTGCAATGAATTTCCCAAGAAGCTCACTAGTAAGGAAAAAGTGGCTGGAACAGCTTTGTTGCAGTGGTTCGGGGCTTCCTGGGCAATCACAAGGCCGAAAACTATGTGGAGCTGGTTGAGACTCTGGTGAAGAACTACGGCACAATGGGCTGTAGGATGTCCCTCAAAGTCCATATCTTTGATGCTCATCTTGATAAATTCAAAGAGAACATGGGAGAGTACTCGGAGGAGAAAGGCGAGCGCTTCCACCAGGATATAGTGGACTTTGAACGCCGCTACCAAGGACTGATTCGTGAAAGTGATTTACAGTATAATTGTAAATCTCGAAAAACCACTCACTTCTAAATATTTTGTAGTCATTTTTGTATTACTTTAAATACATGTTAATTTGGATTCATATGTTGTTTTTTTCTGACTTTATGTGAACGAAAAGACACAAATTCGCCCGTTTTCTCATTGGAAATAGGTAAATTTCAAAATATCACTGTCCTGGTCACAAAAGCAAAGTTTGTGGGGAATAATAGCCATTTTCTATACTTTTGAGGCATAAGCAATTAGGAAATAACACTTACTAACCAGGAATAAAAATTGTGTTACATAATGTTATTATACAAAGGAATTAGAAATGCATGTAGGGGCAAGAATATTGTAATCATGGGTGATTTCAAGTCTCCTAATATAAACTGGGAAAATGTAGGATGTGGTAACGTTGAAACTAAACTGATTTATGCAGTAAATGACTGCTTCCTGAATCAGCATGTCAAAAACACGACAATTTTAGATCTGGTGTTCACAAACAACCAGGACATGCTATGTCATATAGAAGTAGCAGAGCCACTGGGGTCAAGTGATCATAACATGTTCCAATTCAAAATTACCTGGGATTCCAGGCATAAGGCTGCACACACTAAAATGTATCATTTCAGAAAGTATAACTGAGAAAAATACACCAGGCAGGGAACTAGAGGATATGAAAGTTGAAGTTCAATGGAAAATCAGATTTAAATTTAAAAGTTACAATGCAAGACATGCAGGGCAAGTATATACCTAAAATGAAAAAGACCACGTTTAGCAAGCAGTCACCAGGATGGTTAAAAGATCAATAAAACATAAACTTAGAAAAAAAGACGTCTGCTTAAACAGGCAAACATGGCTGTTAGGAAGGCCAAAATAATCTGAAAGAAATGTTGCCAGTGATGATAAACATAACCCTAAAACATTATTCCACGATTATAAAAGTAAAAGAATGTTAGGTTATTATCATAACGCTGGTTCCCTTTAATAGAAATATAACCATTACCATATGGGTATTTACCTCTTAAACGGAAACCTGAATAAAATATATCAAAGCTGCTCGCAGAGGGGTCCTGAGTGGCTGATCCAGTTAAAACATTGCTGCAGGGAGCGCAGGATGAGTCAAACAGTTTGGACAGTGCCAGTTCATGTTCAGGCTTTGCAAGAAGCCAAACTTTGCTGGGGACCTCGAAGGGGGCATCACATTGGATGCTCCCGGGGTGGGAGATGAGAAACCGGCAAGAATTATTCTCCTCCTCAAGCAACAGCAGACAGTACTGACCAGACACCGAGCATATTCAGAGTGGATAAGAAGGGCTGATGTCTGTAGCCCGCCCACTTCTGCTCTCGATTGCTCCGCATAAAAGCGGTTCTGGCTTTAAGATCGAAGGATGCTCATACATCGTGCTATGTGGAGACTCGCTGAGGTGAGAAGTTAAAAAAAGACATTTCAAATTGGGAGAAAAATAAATAAATAATAATTGGTCGTTATTTTTTTATTTTTTATTTTTTTAAAAGCTGCTCGCAGAGCCTGTGACGCAGCCATGGCCTGCCCCTGAGGACAAAAAAGTACTTTGCTCACAGAACTGTGCGTCATTTTTCTTTATGCCTGCTGCAATCATGGACGCAGTGACCGTGAAGGTTCATGGTTACATTTCTATTGCAGGGAACCAGGGCTATGATAATAACTTTGCGTTCCCTTTCAAGTACGAAACTTAACCCTTTGCGGTCCTATGTCGGACCAGGTCCAACATTATGATTTTCCCTTTAGGGTCTGACATCATCAGAAAGACGTAAAGCACAGGTCTCTAGTCGGTTTTTCTCTGGAAAAAAGCCAAGAAAACCATTCAATGGCTGAGTGAGACCAATAGAAGCCAAATGAAGCTGAAAAAAAAGGGGCGTGTGAGCAATAGAGCTAGCAGCTGCACCACAGGGATAAGATCGATACAAACAAAGGAGATAGCTGCTTCCGCATCCAGCACCCAAAGAAAATCACAGACATTTGCACAGCTTTTTGAGACGTTATAGTAATAAAATAATGACTTGGATCACATTATTGAGGAGTTTGGTGATAAAACGAGTGATCAGGAGAGGATTTATCAGTATGCACTATAAAGAGTTATGTGAAAAATACATTGAACAAGGGTTGGGGCTTGGCTGGAGATGCAGTACTGATATCGTTTTGCCATGCAATGCGTTTTAAACCTGTTTTACAGAGAATTTTATTTATTTTTTTAAATGACGCGTGTGAAATAAATTGGACCTGACGTGCCTGACAAGCGATGAATAAATGGACTGCAAAGGGTTAACCATTACTGTATGTGGGAGTGTACCAAAGCCGTCGCACACTCCTAGATAGGTGGCTGTCTGAGAAGGAGTGAGCTGGCTCTTGGCATGATTCACCATAAGGCCAAACCTTTGAAGGTGGCTGGTGACAAGTTCCTTGTGGGCCTCTGCCTGTGTTGGAGGCTGCAGATAATTGAGCACTCTTTTGGGGCCAGGATAGCTTCCATGCACTTCGAGAAGGCACAGGGAGCTAGAGAGAGGCCAAATGGTAAGACGTGGAACTTGTAAACTGTTTCCCTAAGAGGCGAACTGCAAGGTACTTCCTGTGTGGTTTTATGGAGATGTGAAAATAGGCATCTGTGATGCAAGCACCAGCTGGTACCAGGTTGGAAGCAGGAAGGCACCGGGTCGGTTTGGTACCGGGTCGGTTCAGTACTGGTTTGGTGAATGTAGCACCGGGTCGGTACAGTAGGGTAACAGGCCAGAACCTGGTTGATTGAGTACCGGTTCGGTGACTTTAGTACCAGGTCAGTACAGTACTGTACAATTTTAGTCATAAGCAACAAGTACTTATCTGATACCAGGCTGCCCTGTCAAGTCAGATCTTGAAAGCAAAATGGCGCTGAGATCTGTGCATGCACTCCTTTTACATACTCGAGGACGGGCATGCCTGTGTCACAGGGTTGGCTGAGCAGCTTGGTATGGAATATTCAGGTTTCAGGCTCTTTAGGAGGTAAACAACCATTAGGTAATGGTTACATTTCATACTGTGTGGAATTTTTCTTTGTGAACGTGCTAAGTGAAAAACACCAATTCAAAAACTATCAAAATAGGAGCTGAAGCGACAGCGTGGGAGAAGTACAGGCGTGGAAAAGTGCAGAGCAGTTTAGAAGCAGTAAGGAGAAATTACATCTTTAATTGCTTTAATCAAAAAACACAGGACATTGGGGAAACACTGCAGCTCAAAGTCAAATAGCCGCGTGTGGTTTTCTGAAAACAAACAAGCTGAAACTCGGAGCAGCTGATTCAAATTCAGCACCGTTCTGAGACACAGGGGAGGGGAGGAGCCAACAGCACAGCAGAACAACGCAGCTATAAACGAGGCAGTCTTCCGTGCGACAGCGAGTGGAAGCGACAGCGTGGGAGAAGTACAGGCGTAAAAGTGCAGAGCAGTTTAGAAGCAGTTTGAAAGCAGGTTGACGGCTGCAGAAGAAACTAAACTTTAAAAAAAAGCCAGTAATCTGTGACACTTGCATGATGTGGGAAATCCAAGAAAACTCAGCAGAGCTAAACCAAGTGAACGTAAAGTGCCGCGTGATCCAGGACTTGCATAAACTAGTAAGTATGCTAGAAATGAAGCTGTATCTTGAGGAGCTTGCACACCCCCAATTCATGGAAGTCTGCGCCACCCCTAACAGACTGAAAGCCACCAGGGAGATAGAAGGTCAGAACAGCTGGGTTTAGGTAGGAGGAGCAGGGAAAAAAAAGACTTCAAACACAACCACCAGAAATCAAAAAGACCAACAAATTTGAGTCACCTCAAAATTGTGATGAGCAAAAACAAGAGAACAAGAAGATCAACAAGAGAATGAAAGAAACAACATCCAGGACCCTATTGACATGGTGACCAGACAGCAAAAAGAAGGGAGGTCATGATTGTTACGGACTCCATATTGAGAAACACAGCAAGTTCAATTCGCAGTTTGGACCCCCTTACTACAACAGTGTGCTGCCTTCCGGGAGCCTCTGTCAAGCCCATCACTGAGAACGTTGAGAGGCTCCTAGAACAAACAGGAGACGACCCGGTAGTAGTCATCCACATTGGTACAAACAACATTGGAAGAGACAGACCAAAATCCCTGCAAAACAAATTCAGAGAGCTAGGAAGGAAATTAAAAGACAAGATCAAAACTGTGGTATTTTCTGGTATACTACCGGCACCTTGCAAAGGACCATATGGACAGCTGGAAATAATTAATCTAAAAGCATGGTTGAAGACGTGGTGTACACGGGAAGGCTTCACCTATCTTGATCATTGGACTACATTCTACAATGAGGACTATCTGTATCTCCCCTGAGGGGAGCACGACGGATGAAATTGAAATGGTGGAAATGACAAATGACTGCTTCCTAATACATTCTGTCAAGGCACCGACTAGGGGAGGCATGCCTTGATTTAGTCTTTTCAAATAACGAAGACAGAATAACTAAAACAGAGGTCAGAGAACCACTAGCAAACTCAGACCACAACATGGTTTCAAAACTCCAAAAGTAATGACTAAAGCTAAGGTTTACAATTTTAGAAAAGCAAACTATGATGGTATGAAACAGAAACTAACAGAAGTGATTGGAGTAAAATAGAGAAAACATCCAAAGAAAAAGGATGGTTGTTCTTCAAAAATGTAGTACTAGAGGCACAAAACAATTACATCCCTAAAGTAGACAAATCTAAATGTAAAACTAAATTGCCAAAATGGTTTAATAGATATTTATTTTTTGATATATTTTTTAAATAGGTTTAAAAAATATTCAGCGAAAAAAGGCACTTTACAGACTGTTAAAAAGGGACCAAAAAGAAAGTACACAGAAAGAGTACACAGAACTGCAAACGCAAGTCAAAAAGGAAGTTAGAAAGGCCAAGAGAGAAATAGAAATGAACATTGCTAAGGGAGCTAAAACCAATTCCAAAATGTTTTTCCAATATTACAACAGCAAGAGAACATTCAAAGAGGAGATTAAATGTTTAAGAGATACAAATGGCAAAATCGTAGATGAAGAAAAAAAATAGCAAATATATTAAATGATTACTTTTCACAAGTTTTTACAAAGGAAGATACTGACAACATGCGCCACATGTCATCCAGTTCCTATCCAGTTTTAAATAACTTTAGCATAACTGAGGCAGAAGTGTTAAAGGGACTAGGAGCTCTTAAAATAAACAAATCCCCTGGGCCAGATGAGATCCTCCCAGTAGTACTCAAAGAAATGAAAGAAGTCATTTACAAACCGCTAACCAAGATCATGCAGAAGTCTCTTGACACAGGGGTGGTATCGACAGACTGGAAAATTGCAAACGTAATACCGATCCACAAAAAGGGAAACAAAACTGAACCAGGTAACTACAGACCAGTAAGCCTGACTTCTATTATATGCAAACTTATGGAAACTATAATAAGATCCAAAATGGAAAATTACCTATATGGTAACAGGGTACTGGGAGACAGTCAACATGGTTTTAGGAAAGGGAGATCGTGTCTAACTAACTTGCTTGATTTTTTTGAGGATGCAACATCGATAATGGATAATTGCAAAGCATATGACATGGTTTATTTAGATTTCCAGAAAGCTTTTGACAAAGTCCCGCACAAAAGATTAATTCTCAAAATGAACGCAGTTGGGATTCAAGGAAACGCATGTACATGGATTAGGGAGTGGTTAACATGTAGAAAACAGAAAGTACTGATTAGAGGAAAAACCTCAGAATGGAGTGTGGTAACCAGCGGTCCTCTGCTATTCCTAATCTACATTAATGATTTAGATTCTGGTATAGTAAGCAAACTTGTTAAATTTGCAGACGACACAAAAGTAGGAGGAGTGGCAAACACTGTTGTAGCAGCAAAGGTCATTCAAAATGATCTAGACAAGATTCAGAACTGGGCAGACACATGGCAAATGACATTTAATAGAGAAAAGTGTAAGGTACTGCATGCAGAAAATAAAAATGTACATTATAAATATCATATGGGAGATACTGAAATTGGAGAAGGAATCTATGAAAAAGACCTAGGAGTTTTTGTTGACTGAGAAATGTCTTCATCTAGACAATGTGGGGAAGCTATAAAAAAGGCTAACAAGATGCTCGGATACATTGTGATAAGTGTCGAATTTAAATCAAGGGAAGTAATGTTAAAACTGTACAATGCACTAGTAAGACCTCATCTTGAATATTGTGTTCAGTTCTGGTCACCTCGCTATAAAAAAGATATTGCTGCTCTAGAAAGAGTGCAAAGAAGAGCGACCAGAATTATTCCGGGCGTAAAAGACGTCATATGCAGACAGGCTAAAATAATTGAATCTGTTCAGTCTTGAACAAAGAAGACTACATGGCGACCTAATTCAAGCATTACAAATTCTAAAAGGTATTGACAGTGTCGACCTTTTTCAGCCTGAAAAAAGAAACAAGGACCAGGGGTCACAAATGGAGTTTAGAAAAAGGGGCATTCAGAACAGAAAATAGGAGACACTTTTTTACACAGAGAATTGTGAGGGTCTGGAATCAACTCCCCAGTAATGTTGTTGAAGCTGACACCCTGGGATCCTTCAAGAAGCTGCTTGATGAGATTTTGGGATCAATAAGCTACTAACAACCAAACGAGCAAGATGGGCCGAATGGCCTCCTCTCGTTTGTAAACTTTCTTATGTTCTTATCTGTCCAGTCCAGTATAAATCCTCTACACAACCTGCTTTTTCTCATTTTTCATATAAAAAGCAGCACACCATTTTAATTCATTCAGCGGAGGGTAATTGCTTCTCATCAACTTGAGTCTCCAATTGATTTCATGAGTCTTCCTCTCCTTTCTCAAATGCTCGCTGCAATGAAATAATCCATTCCCAACATAGAGGCTTGTTGCTAGGGAGGTGACGTCACTGCCCTGTGATGTTTGATAGTGCATTGCTGCCACATATGAACACCTCGCACACTAAAATAAAAACCGCTTCAGCAAGTAGATATTTAATTTGCTTTGTGTTATTGTGCAATACGTGTGTATATGATAACAGTATGATATTAATGCTTTGTTTTTAATTGTTTTGTTTATTGTTGTTAGTGATGTGCAGTACGAAAGAAAACGGACAGTAATTGTCTATGTATATTGCAGCTAAAGCATATGCAGTTGGATAGTAAAAATGGGGAGCCAACTCCAGGATTGTGATATATCCAAATCAGCAGTATAGCGAGAGGTGATATAACGAGGGGTGTGTATGTATTATATTAGTATAATATAATATATACAGTGCTCCAGAGAAGGGCGTAACATCGTAATTCCTAACTTAAAAAACGCCATTTACACCCCCCAAAGAATATTGAGGATTTAATTTATAAATATTATCTATTACATTACTGTTTTGCTTGGAGAGTTCTGCAGAAATGAAAGATTAATTTTATCCTTTTTCTTCTTTCATCATTAAAATGATAAGAGGCTGTCAATAAAAGACATTGACATTATTTTTTTGTGTACATTATTGAAGGTATGTTGTTCTCCCTGGTGAATGAATTGACAGGGTGTGGGATATACTCTAATATCCACACGCCCCGGGGCTTTGACAGCCCGGGTGCGTGGATATTAGAGTATATCTCACACCCTGAAGTGCCTTATTGCGCTTATAAAATTGATCAACCAACATTACCAAAAAAAAACCCCAAAAAATGTAAAAACATGTTTTAATTAACAAAAAAAAAAAGTAATTTTTATTACATAGCCTTCCACCTCTGCCTGAACTTAAAAAAATAGTCCCTTGAAACATAAAAAAATAAAACCAAAAATGCATTAATTAGTATTAAAGAGAATGATCCTAAACATACAAGCAGAGCTACAAAGACTGGCTGCAGAAGAAGAAATTCCGCATTTTAGAATGGCCTAGTCAAAGTCCGGACCTAACCCTATTGAAATATTGTGGCAGGATCTGAAGTGAGCTGTCCATGCAAGGAAGCCCTCAAATGTCAACAAGATGAAGCAGTTCTGTAAGGAGGAATGGGTGAAAATTCCTCAAAACCGATGTGAGAGACTGACCAACAGTTACAGGAAACGCTTAGTTGAAGTCATTGCTGCTCAAGAGGGTGCCACTAGTTACTGAATATAAAGGTTCACATACTTTTTCACACATGGATATGTTGAATCATTTGTGGATAAATAAATGTTAAAAAGGTATCATGTTTTTGGGTCATTAGGACTTCGATTAAGACCTAATAACATTTTAGGTTTGAAATATGTGAAATAAGTGAAAATCCTAAGGGGTTCACAAACCTATTCTCGACACAGTGCATATATAAAATGTATGTACGTATGTATGTTTTCCTTTCATTTACAATGTGCTTTGCCTGGCCAGGCTTATGGCTGTTCAAATTAAAAACAGTAGGTGGAACATTATGTGGTACTCGCCACAAGGTGCCAAATGCTTGTGTGTGTGTGTGTGTGTGTGAATAATTAAAAAAAAAAAAATGCATTTTTTATAATTTATAGATGGGTGTGGTTGAAATCACTCCTAACAAACATTTACTTTTTGCTTAAAAAATGTCGTTATGTAGGCTACCTTGTCACTAAAACCGCCACGCAGGTCAATTTAACCCATTTTGGATTTTAAATGTTAACCCTTTGAGGTCCTTTGTCAGACATTATAATTTTCCCTTTCCAGTCCGTGGCAGTGGCGGTTGCCTAGGGCGCATGCCCTGGAACCGCCTTCTAGGGTGCTGCTGCGTGGGCTGTCCATGGCCACGCTTACCACTTGTGAGAGGGTCCTGCCCCTCGCCTGAGATGAGGCCTGTAGGCAATGCCTAAGGTCACCTGGCGGGGCTGTGGGAACTGGCACCGTCCTGGTGACTGTCTGTGTCGGGGTAGAGTGCAAGCAGCTCGACTTACCCCGCACCAGAGCCGGGGGGGGAGAAATGTGGCTACCTGTTTTGATGCCTCGCATTCCCGGACAGACCTCTGCAGGATCTCCTCCACTGCTGGGCCAAAGGTACAGCCTGGTGATAGGGGCGCATCCAAGAGTGCGGCCTTATCAGCGTCAGGCACCCGTGCCTGTGACAGCCACAGCTGTCTGCGCGTGACCACTAGGCCCGCCCCTGCAGGCCAGAGATCTGGAGCAATGCGTGCGATAATAAACGCAACTCTTTTTTGACCACCGGCTCTGGGAGCAGGGCATCACGTAAAATACCATTAGCCAAGCGGGTCCCAGTCTAAGCAATTCATCAATCTCTGCCTTTATTACCTGTCTTTTACTTTCAGGTATTGCCTCTGGCGAACTGGCACCCCTGGCTCAATGTTAATGTGATGATGGGCTACTTGAGTCTGCCCCGGGATGGGAGAGAACACATCAGGAAATTCCGCCACCAGATTGTGAGCCTGACCCTTCTGCGTTGGTGTCAGATTCTCCGCAATCTGTACCGACTCTTTTCTCGCCAACACAGAAAGATCAGGTCCCAGGTCTGGGACGTCATCTATGTGCGCCATTAGCAATGTCTCCGTTTACAACCACGGCTTCAAGAGGTTAATGTGATAAATGTGTTTCTCTCTCTGTCGCTCCAGATGGCAGAACTCAAAGTCCACCCTCAAAGGTTCTTTGCCACTTAGACAAAAGTTTTGACTCCGAACTGGGTAGCAACAGAAGTACCTTATCCCACGGCTGAAATGTGCGCAACTGGGCTCCTCGGTTGTACTGTGTCTCCTGTCTGCGCTGAGCCTGCTGTAAATTGTCATGTGCCCATTTCCCAACAGACTCAAGACGTTTGCACAGGTCCAACACATACCGGACGGTATTGGTCGAATTGTCCTGCTGCTCCTCCCACATCTCTCTGACCAGATCGAGCACGCCCCGGGGTCTCCGACCATACAACAGCTGGAACGTTGAAAACCCTGTGGATCTGATTGCAAAGAGAATTGGAGGAATCAGCTGGTCCCAGTAACGCACATCACTATGAATAAACCTGTGCAACATGCTCTTAAGGGTCTTATTAAAGTGTTCCACAAGACCATCAGTCTGAGGGTGAAACACCGAGGTCCTAATGGTCTTAATTCCCAAAAGCTTACATGTCCCGCGGATTAGCCGTGACATAAAATTGGTGCCTTGATCGGTTAGTATCTCCTTGGGAATCCCCACCCAGGAGAAAACCTTGACAAGCTCATCGGCAACAGACCTAGCGGACATAGATCGGAGGGGAATGACCAGTAGGTGGGTGTATCCTGCCGCACCCCTTTCTAGTGGCCCAACTATGTCCATCCCAATACGCTCGAACGGAGCTTCCACTAGGGGCAAGGGCACCAGTGGGGCTCGTGGGACGGCTCTAGGCTGGCTTTCTGACATTCCCCACAACGTTCACAAAACCGTTTGATGTCACCATCCAGCCCCAACCAAAAGAACCGTGTCACTAGCCTCGCTTTAGTTTTGTCCCTTCCCAAATGACCAGACAGGGGAATAGCGCGAGCGAGCTGCAACAAATCCTCCTTAATAGACTGAGGAATGAGCAACTGGTGACGCACTTACTAAATCATGGGAGCGAGCTAAAAAATCAGCTCCCATAGCTTCCAGCTTGGGATCGGGTCGTTCCCGAGCGGTGGCAGCCGAGCTAGACACTGGTGCTGGCTCCGTGGCTCCCTCCCCAGACTCTTCGCCAATCACCCCCACCTGAAACCTCTCTGACTCCCTCCATTGCCAGCCCTTATTCTTAGCGGCCCGGCGTTCCCTTTTAGTTTTTCACGGTCAAATCGATGGCAAAACAAAGCCGGGTAACGGAAGGGGAATATTTCAACAATTACTTCCTCCTTCTCAACCAATAGGGAAGACGGGGCTGTTAGGGCAGCCATCCAATCCTTGAACTGCACACAGTCCCGTCCCAGAACTACCGGTACTGGCAATTGCGGACATAATCCTACCGGCACCCACGTCCACTAATCTTGGGAATAGAGCGTACTTCCCCATAAATACATTTAATGTGCACCTGCCCTCATATATGTTTATGCCCCAGTGAGATTAGGATCTCCTGTATTAGAGACTGACCACACCCTGAGAGCCCGGGTTTTTGTACCATCCACTGTCACAGGAATAACAAAACCTGTCTGCTGAAGCGACTGAGGTAATGGAACGTGCTTACCTGGTCAGCTGAGGTCACACTCCATCACCGGGCAATCCCGGGCGATGTGGCCCACCTCCCAGCACGTCCAACACCTCGGGGGACTGATTTCTTGTCTCGGAGCTTCAGCAAAAGGCGGGTACACTGGTGCCATCAAAGGATTTCGCCGATAAGGTGGCCGCGTGAGACCCCGGTCCGACACTGCAGCAGCCTGTGGGTAATCCCACCCTGCCCCAGTTCTCGGGCTGGGAGCTCCTGCCAACACCCCTTGACCAAATGGCTGACTACCCCTTCCCCCAGTCCCGTCGCCCTCTCCGGGGCCAGTGGAGGGGTTGGTCCGGTCTCCACACTCCTTACAGGCAGTCTCGCAGGTGTTGGCTCCACTGCCTAGTACTGCTCCACTAACTGACCGTCCGGTCCAGAGTGGCAGGTTTCTGCCGCTGTACCCATAGCGGAGGTCCCGGGGCCAAGCACTCCAGGAACCACTCCACCACACACTTCCACCAACCTGGCTTTAGTGGTTGCATCCGGGGTCAGCCAGCCTTCAGGTGGTGGGCAATGGTCTGGGGATGCTCCCCTAGCGCAAACTGCTCCTCCCGGAACTTTATCCGGTAACCCTCCAACGTGGTCCCCACACGATTAAGGATGGACGCTTTTAACATGAGGTAATCCAGCATGCGCTCCGGGGACAGTGTCCTCGCTGCGGCTTACACCTCTCCTGTCAGCTGAGGCAAGAGGTAGCTAGCCCATTGGGCTTGAGCCCACCCGGCCGAGGTCGCCATGGCCTTGAACACCTCCAAGTAGGCTTCAGGACGATCCTCGGCCGTCATTTTGGTTGACCTTTGCAACTGGGGTTCTGAAACTGCTGGTCTAGCCGCCTCTTGCACCGCAGTAGTGAGGGTCTGGTGTAAGAGGTCCATCAGGGCTGCAAACTGGGTGGTGTCCATTTTTGCTTCCTCTGTGGGTACACTGCTTATAGGGCAATGCCAGTGAATCCCACTACTAACACCACATGTGGAAGGGTGATGGGTAATTCACTGACACAGAGGAGACAGACAGGTGTAACTGAAACACCACATACGGGCCCAGTTTCATTTCTTTACTGACTCTAGTCAGTGATTTGCTTTAGCCTGCAGAAGGTGCTGTTGTCTGTGGCCTGACTATCAACAATGATAGACAGGCCCACGGAAATACCAATCCTGGTACTTAAGAGAGTTGTGGGCGCTCAATAATAGAAAAACAAAAGGAGAAAGAAAAAGGGAAAATAAAACACTGTAATAAAACTACAAACAAAAGGTGCTGCACTTCGCAGCTTTACCACGGTCGTTGTTACCCGCACGACCCGTGTCACTGACCATCACTCCCTGATCTCTCAGCCTATTACGCACAGTATTTCGGGGTTCTACCCAATGTTTCCCCACTACCACTATGACTCTCTCGTTCCTCCCGGGTTGGTTTCTCCCGGTCGTTTGTAGTCCCAGAACAGCGCTTCTGTACACACAGCACATCTAAAAGGGCAGACCTGAGGGAACAGCAGTGTGTTATTTTATAGAGCTAACAATTCCCCCAAGACCTGCCTCTCGACCACTCAGAGAGAAGGAAAGCCACATACCCTCTTTCCCACCTCCCCGTGTCACTGCCATGACCCATAGGCGGGTGTTGAACGACTGCTGCCCTCTTCCTGCAGCACTACAAACACGCGAGCAGAGTCAGCACAGATCTCCCCGTTACAAATATATATTATATATAATATATATATAAGACCATAAGAACATAAGAAAGTTACAAATGAGAGGAGGCCATTTGGCCCATCTTGCTCGTTTGGTTGTTAGTAGTTATTGATCCCAAAATCTCATCAAGCAGCTTCTTGAAGGATCCCAGGGTGTCAGCTTCAACAACATTACTGGGGAGTTGATTCCAGACCCTCACAATTCTCTGTGTAAAAAAGTGCCTCCTATTTTCTGTTCTGAATGCCCCTTTGTCTAAACTCCATTTGTGACCCCTGGTTCTTTTTTCAGGCTGAAAAAGTCCCTTGGGTCGACACTGTCAATACCTTTTAGAATTTTGAATGCTTGAATTAGGTTGCCACGTAGTCTTCTTTGTTCAAGACTGAACAGATTCAATTCTTTTAGCCTGTCTGCATATGACATGCCTTTTAAGCCCGGAATAATTCTGGTCGCTCTTCTTTGCACTCTTTCTAGAGCAGCAATATCTTTTTTATAACGAGGTGACCAGAACTGAACACAATATTCAAGATGAGGTCTTACTAGTGCATTGTACAGTTTTAACATTACTTCCCTTGATTTAAATTCAACACTTTTCACAATGTATCCGAGCATCTTGTTAGCCTTTTTTTATAGCTTCCCCACATTGTCTAGATGAAGACATTTCTGAGTCAACAAAAACTCCTAGGTCTTTTTCATAGATTCCTTCTCCAATTTCAATATCTCCCATATGATATTTATAATGTACATTTTTATTTCCTGCATGCAGTACCTTACACTTTTCTCTATTAAATGTCATTTGCCATGTGTCTGCCCAGTTCTGAATCTTGTCTAGATCATTTTGAATGACCTTTGCTGCTACAACAGTGTTTGCCACTCCTCCTACTTTTGTGTCATCTGCAAATTTAACAAGTTTGCTTACTATACCAGAATCTAAATCATTAATGTAGATTAGGAATAGCAGAGGACCTAATACTGATCCCTGTGGTACACCGCTGGTTACCACACTCCATTCTGAGGTTTCTCCTCTAATCAGTACTTTCTGTTTTCTACATGTTAACCACTCCCTAATCCATGTACATGTGTTTCCTTGAATCCCAACTGCGTTCAGTTTGAGAATTAATCTTTTGTGCAGGACTTTGTCAAAAGCTTTCTGGAAATCTAAATAAACCATGTCATATGCTTTGCAATTATCCATTATCGATGTTGCATCCTCAAAAAAATCAAGCAAGTTAGTTAGACACGATCTCCCTTTCCTAAAACCATGTTGACTGTCTCCCGGGACCCTGTTACCATATAGGTAATTTTCCATTTTGGATCTTATTATAGTTTCCATAAGTTTGCATATAATAGAAGTCAGGCTTACTGGTCTGTAGTTACCTGGTTCAGTTTTGTTTCCCTTTTTGTGGATCGGTATTACGTTTGCAATTTTCTGTCGGTACCACCCCTGTGTCAAGAGAATGCTGCATGATCTTGGTTAGCGGTTTGTAAATGACTTCTTTCATTTCTTTGAGTACTACTGGGAGGATCTCATCTGGCCCAGGGGATTTGTTTATTTTAAGAGCTCCTAGTCCCTTTAACACTTCTGCCTCGGTTATGCTAAAGTTATTTAAAACTGGATAGGAACTGGATGACAATCCATTTAATATATTTGTGTGGCAGGCTGGCGAGTGGATAGAGGCCCAGAGACAGACTGCAGTTCAAAAAAATAACTATTTTATTATAAATAAACACAAAATGAAAGGGCACAAGGGCCAAAACAAAGCAATTTAAACACAAAAAAAAGATAAAAAGCAAAACTTACAAAAATAACGGTTTCCAGGCTGGGCAATGCCTTCACTGGATTCAAACTTTCTAAACAACCCAAAAAAAACCAACCTGCTTCCTCAGCTCCCTCTCTCCAAATGAGAAGCAGAGGCCTCCTTTTATATCAGGTGGCTGGGCGCTGATTGATCGTTAATCAACCTAATCAACTAATCAACCCCAGCCACCTGAACATAATAAACCCAGGCAGGTAGAGGAAGTTAACCCCATCTCTGCCAATTTAAAGGGCAGAGCTTTGCTCTGCCACAATTTGCTATTTTTTTTTCTTCCTCTACGATTTTGCCATTTGTATCTCTTAAACATTTAATCTCCTCTTTGAATGTTCGCTTGCTGTTGTAATATTGGAAAAACATTTTGGAATTGGTTTTAGCTCCCTTAGCAATGTTCATTTCTATTTCTCTCTTGGCCTTTCTAACTTCCTTTTTGACTTGCGTCTGCAGTTCTGTGTACTCTTTCTGCGTACTTTCTTTTTGGTCCTTTTTTAATGCTCTGTAAAGTGCCTTTTTTCGCTGAATATTTTTTTTAATTGATCTATTAAACCATTTTGGCAATTTAGTTTTACATTTAGATTTGTCTACTTTAGGGATGTAATCGTTTTGCGCCTCTAGTACTACACTTTTGAAGAACAACCATCCTTCTTCTGTGGGTGTTTTCTCTATTTTACTCCAATCTACTTCTGTTAGTCTCTGTTTCGTACCTTCATAGTTTGCTTTTCTAAAATTGTAAACCTTAGCTTTAGTCATTAGTTTTGGGGATTTAAAAAACACTTCAAATGAGACCATGTTGTGATCTGAGTTCGCCAGTGGTTCTCTGACCTCTGTTTTAGTTATTCTATTTTCGTTGTTTGAAAAGACTAAACCAAGGCATGCCTCCCCTCTAGTCGGTGCCTTGACAAATTGTGTTAGGAAGCAGTCATTTGTCATTTCCACCATTTCTATTTCATCCTTCGCGCTACCCACCGGGTTTTCCCATTTTATTTGGGGGATGTTGAAATCCCCCATTAGTATGGCTTCTCCTTTGCTACACGCATTTCTAATGTCATTGTATAACAGATTATTGTGCTCACCGTCTGAATCTGGCGGTCTATAGCATGCTCCTATTATTATGCCCTTTGAATTTTTGTCCGTTATTCTGACCCATATTGATTCGGTTTTATTTTCTTCGTCCAGGTTTAACACCTGGGCTTCAAGACTGTTTCTTATGTATAGCGCTACCCCTCCTCCTCTTCTGTCCTGTCTGTCTTTCCTATACAGTGTATACCCACAAATATTATATTTGTCCCCATCACTCTCAGACAACCACGTTTCTGTAACACCTATCACATCATAGTTACTTGTTAGTGCAGTAGCTTCAAGTTCTAGAATTTTGTTTCTGATACTTCTAGCATTTAGATAAATACATTTAATGGTTGTCTTACCTGAGTTGTTGTTCTTGTTTTGATGCGGTCTCCCTTCTGTTTTTTTGTTGATTTCTCCCCCCTTCCTTTCTAGTTTAAATGCTTCTGAACCTGCTCGAGGATCTCTTCTCCAAGTAGACTGGTTCCCTTGTTATTTAAATGCAGTCCATCCCGTCTATACAGATAGTCCTCGTTGTAGAATGTGGTCCAATGATCAAGATAGGTGAAGCCTTCCCGTGTGCACCACGTCTTCAGCCATTCGTTTTGATTAATTATTTCCAGCTGTCCATATGGTCCTTTGCAAGGTGCGGGTAGTATACCAGAAAATACCACAGTTTTGGTTTTCTCTTTTAATTTCCTTCCTAGCTCTCTGAATTTGTTTTGCAGGGGTTTTGGTCTGTCTCTTCCAATGTTGTTTGTACCGATGTGGACGACTACTACCGGGTCGTCTCCTGTTCGTTCTAGGAGCCTGTCCACGTTCTCAGTGATGTGCTTGACCGAGGCTCCCGGAAGGCAGCACACTGTTGTAGTAAGGGGGTCCAAACTGCAAATTGAACTTGCTGTGTTTCTCAATATGGAGTCCCCAACAATCATGACCTCCCTTCTTTTTGCTGTCTGGTCACCACTGTCAATGGGATCCTGGATGTTGTTCCTTTCATTCTCTTGTTGTTGGTTCTGCTCATCAAAATTCTGAAGTGACTCAAATCTGTTGGTTGTTTTGATTTCTGGTGGTTGTGTTTGACGAAGTTTCTTTTTTTCCCTGCTTCTGCCTACCTGAACCCAGCTGTTCTGACCTTCTATCTCCCAGGTGGCTTTCAGTCTGTTAGGGGTGATGCAGACTTCCATGAATTGTGGGTGTGCCAGTTCCTCAAGATCCTGTTGCTGTCTCACTTCTTCCAGCTCCATTTCTAGCATACTTACTAGTTTATGCAAATCCTGGATCGCGCGGCACTTTACGCACACTTGGTTTAGCTCCGCTTGGTTTTCTCGGATTTTCCACATCAAGCAGGTGTCACAGATTACTGGCTTGAAGACCATGTTTTTTTTGAAGTTTAGTTTCTTCTGCAGTTGTCAACCTGCTTTCAAACTGCTTCTAAACTGCTCTGTACTTTTCCACGCCTGTACTTCTCCCATTCGCTGTCGATTCCACTCGCTGTCGCTGGGAAGACTGCCTCGTTAAACTCTGCTCCAGACGGAAGAAAGACGGAAGAAAGACGTACGTCATTGTTATTTATTACTTGAGACCAGCAATAAAAGCCGATCTCAAAAAAATGTAGTTGGCATGGATGGGGTTAAATCTACATCCTGAATAGCTCGTTGGAATGTGGCTGGAGCCTTAATAAGGTAATTGCTTAATAGGTAATTAAGGCTCAGAGTGAGGAAGAGTTTAGAGGAGGAAAAAGAGAAACTATAGAGATAAAGAGCAAATGCTACCTCGACAAAAAGCTACAGGTACTCATTTTTGAAAAACCATAGTTAGTGTTCGTGTTTGTTTTGTTTTTTGTTATTTCTGTTTGGTTTCAACTTTACATTTATTAAATAGTGCACAAGTAGCGCTTTTCAAACCCCAGTACTGCTTGTGTGCCAATATTTTCCTGGTTTGTGACATCATCCACCAGCCTGCCTGTGACAAGCGACCAGAATTATTCTGGGTTTAAAAGGCATGTCATAAGCAGACAGGCTAAAAGAACTAAATCTATTCAGCCTTGGACAACAAAAACTACGTGGCGATCTGATTCAACCATTCAAAATTCTGAAAGGTATCGTCAATGTCGACCCAAGGGACTTTTTTGACCTGGAGAAAAAAAAGAAACAAGTACCAGGGCTCAGAAATGAACACTAGATAAGGGGCATTCAGAACAGAAAATAGGAGACACTATTTTAGAGAATTGTGTTAGTCTGGAACCAACTCCCCAGTTGTTGAAGCTGACACCCTGGGATCCTTCAAAAAGCTGCTTGATGAGATGTGCCAAATGGCTCCTCTTGTTTGTAAACGTTCATATGTTTTCTTATGTTCTTATATGCTTAATTAGCAGGGATCCTAGGAATCAATTTGCTGTGGAGTAATGAGGAAAAACACTTTTATATGCTGTTGGAGAATATTTTGTTTGGGGCGGGGCAAAAAAACATGCAAGGCTCTTTTGGTTGTTTGATAACCAAATCAACACACTTATCATATATAATCATCAACACAGGCAATTTTGCTTTAAATTCTGTAAACGTACTGGTTCAACAAAACTGCTTCTGGTGTACAGAGGTCAAGGCTGAATAAGTGTCACATTTATTTTGAAACGTAGCTGCAGTTTCCTTCAGTATCTAGTGTGTTGTTACTACTGAACAAGCTGTTTAAAGATCCCGAAAATGATAAAAATCCCCCTTAATGATCACGTCAATGAGTTTGACAATAGCCATCAGACACAGGTGACAAAAGACTAACTCGAGAAAAAATACGAACACTATTTTGGGGGTTTTATTATTACTACACAGACATATAGTACACCCTCGCTATAATTATAACATAACGAATCTTGGCCCTGGACCCCAAATAAAAAAACAAAAATAGATAATAAACACAAACTGTCAACATCCTGGTCGGTATGCGAGGGATGCCACCTCCGCAGTGAAGTCAAAAAATAATTTATGTTGCACAAAGCTGGAACTACAGTACTGTGAAAAAGTTTTAGGCAGGTGTGAAAAAAAATGCTGTAAAGTAAGAATGCTTTCAAAAATAGACATGTTAATAGTTTATACTTATCAATTAACAAAATGCAAAGTGAGTGAACAGAAGAAAAATCTACATCAAATCAATATTTGGTGTGACCACCCTTTGCCTTCAAAACACCATCAATTCTTCTAGGTACACTTGCACACAGTTTTTGAAGGAACTCGGGAGGTAGGTTGGCCCAAACATCTTGGAGAACTAACCACAGTTCTTCTGGGGATTTAGGCAGCCTCAGTTGCTTCTCTCTCTTCATGTAATCCCAGACAGACTCAATGATGTTGAGATCAGGGCTCTGTGGGGGCCATACCATCACTTCCAGGACTCCTTGTTCTTCTTTACGCTGAAGATAGTTCTTAATGACTTTTGCTGTATGTTTGGGGTCGTTGTCATGCTGCAGAATAAATTTGGGGCCAATCAGATGCCTCCCTGATGGTATTGCATAATGGATAAGTATCTGCCTGTACTTCTCAGCATTGTGGAGACCATTAATTGTGACCAAATCCCCAACTCCATTTGCAGAAATGCAGCCCCAAACTTGCCAGGAACCTCCACCATGCTTCACTGTTGCCTGCAGACACTCATTCGTGTACCACTCTCTAGCCCTTCGGCGAACAAACTGCCTTCTGTTACAGCCAAATATTTCAAATTTTGACTCATCAGTCCAGAGCACCTGCTGCCATTTTTCTGCACCCCAGTTCCTGTGTTTTCATGCATACTTGAGTCGCTTGGCCTTGTCCACGTCGGAGGTATGGCTTTTTGGCCGCAAGTCTTCCATGAAGGCCACTTTTGACCAGACTTCTCCAGACAGTAGATGGTTGTATCAGGGTGCCACTGTTTTCTGCCAATTCTGAGCTGATGGCATTGCTGGACATCTTCCGATTGCGAAGGGAAGTAAGCATGATGTGTCTTTCATCTGCTGCAGTAAGTTTCCTTGGCCGACCACTGCGTCTACGGTCCTCAACGTTGCCCGTTCCTTTGTGCTTCCAAAAGAGCTTGGACAGCACATCTGGAAACCCCTATCTGCCTTGAAATTTCTGCCTGGGAGAGACCTTGCTGATGCAGTATAACTACCTTGTGTCTTGTTGCTGTGCTCAGTCTTGCCATGGTGTATGACTTTTGACAGTAAACTGTCTTCAGCAACCTCACCTTGTTAGCTGAGTTTGGCTGTTCCTCACCCACTTTTATTCCTCCTACACAGCTGTTTCTGTTTCAGTTAATGATTGTGTTTCAACCTACATATTGAATTGATCATCATTAGCACGTGTTTGGTATAATTGTTTAATCATACACCTGACTATATGCCTACAAAATCCCTGACTTTTGCAAGTGTACCTAGAAGAATTGATGCTGTTTTGAAGGCAAAGGGTGGTCACACCAAATATGGATGTGATTTAGATTTTTCTTCTGTTCACTCACTTTGCATTTAGTTAATTGATAAATATAATCTATTAACATGTCTATTTTTGAAAGCATTCTTACTTTACAACATTTTTTCACCCTGCCTAAAACTTTTTCACAGTACTGTATATTGATCGTTTGAAAAAAGGAGTAACTCTGTTATGAATATAGGTTGTCAAAAAGCACACATTTTTTGTTCACAACTATGAAGCAATGCAAAAAACAACAACAAAAACATTAAACTTGAGGATCTGATCAAACTTTTCATGTCAGGTTGATTTGCAGTAAAAGCTGAATTTAGGATTCTTGCATGTTGGATTAAGATTTGGCAAACTTTGAAACGATTCAGGTCAGATTGATTTTGAATAAATGTTCAGCTTCAATTTGGGATTTTCGCTTCTGGTACTGCGTTTTAATTCTTTAATAAATAGGATAAAGCCAAGGCAGAATACTGCATACATGAAACAAACAGGTGCATGCAATTCACAAACTTATCTCATTGACTTACTCCAACAGTTAATTGTTCATTTTGATTGTCCTTTCGGTATAACAAACCCTTCGATATAACTAACGAAAGGCTTGGACCCCAACAGGTTCGTTATAGCAAGGGTGTACTGTATTTGTAATGTATCAAGTAAAATGGAATGTTTATGTTATTGATTGATAGCACTCTGGTGAACTTCCTTTGAATTTGAAAGTGTACCAATAAATACTTCCTGTGTTATGTCATGGAGTGACCCTAAAACCTGTCTTCCCTGGAACAAGGTGTGAGCACCTTTTTTGAGTGAAAGGTGTATGCGGCAGAGATGGATGGCTCTTTGATAGAAGCAGCTTAATTTATTTAAGGTTGTGCACTGATGATGGGAATGAGAATGTAGAGATGGGAGCCCAGCTAACAACATTTAAGTTTTTGCAGGTATCAAGTAAAGACCCTGGTCGCCCACACCTGTGATGTAAAACGTTGGATGCACAGGCCTGTTGTGGTGTTCGCAGAGCCACTTCAAGCTGAGCCAGGAGGAGAATTCGAATCTTGCTGAGAACAGCTGACTTATTAGATATGGATTGGATGCTATATAATGAAATACATTGCTGATAGTAATGTTGTAGGTTCCTGTATTTTTGTATCCTTTTGAATAAGTCTGTGTAATGTCTGAAAAAGAGATCTGGTATCAAACGGCCAGGCCAACCTGCTGAAAGTTCCAAACCTCACTTATCAGGCAAAAGCATCTTTTTTAATTAGGGTCAGAGCCTTAAAACATTCTGATAACAGTTGGGTATCAAGTTGGCACTTAAGACTTTAATTGGGATGTGTTTGAGAGCCAAAAAATGACTTCATGCGGTGAATTTGGAAAAGTGCTTACAGTGGAGTTTCATATTAATTAAAACACTAGTCTTGGCAAGTAAACAGGGTGTCTGAAAATTTGCCTGTGCAGGCAGACTTTAGACTTCAGGCTTAGTCCAATAATGGCACAGTTAAATAAGGCTATTATATTGAAATTGTTCATTTAGCTTAAATTTAAATGGAAATAACTGAACTGACCACTGTATGCCTAGTACTTTCATACAAGGGCTTATGCTAAACTCCTACAGTCTTTGTTCAATAAATCGTTAACACACACACACACCTGTATAATGAAAGTAAACCGATAGGAGCCAAAGAACCCGAAAAAGGGGCATATCTGAGCAATACAGATACACCACAGATATAACACGGACACAAACAAAAGCTTCCTCGGCAACCAGCACTCAAAGCATATCACAGACATTTGCACAGCTTCTTGAGATGTTATTGTAATAAATTAATGACTTGGATCACATTATTGGGGAGTTTGGTGATAAACTGAGTGATTAGGAGAGGATGTATCAGTATGCACGACTATGAAGAGGTACGTTAAAAATACAGCAAACAAGGGGTGGGGCTTGGCTGGAGATGCAGTACTGATATCCTTATGCTATGCAGTGCCTTTTAAACCTTTTTTACTCTGAAAAAAAAAATTAATCAGCGTGTGTAAAATAAACAGCATGTGTGAAACAAAGTTGGACCTGAAGTGCCTGACAAGCACTGAATAAATTGACCGCTAAGGGTTAATACACATATAAACTTGTATCGTACTGTATTGTATTACAGCAAGGATCCTGTGAACTTTGGTTCACCTGACTTTTTAGAGAAGGGAGGGGTTGAAAAAGACAACTATGAGATCATGTTCCAATATTTTTGGAAAGGTTGTTATGTAACTCCAATTAGTTTTAAAAAGAGTTGACCAGATCCTTTAGAATATATCATTAACTCAAAAGTTAAAAAATGTTAAGGCAGATTGATGATCAGATTTAATTGGGACTCCTGATATATTCAATGGAAGGAAAATCATATATAAGCCCAGGGCAAGACTCAATTCGTTACCATTGATGTTGCAAGATGACGTGGTCCATGCTCTAAGGGTCTGTGAAAAACTAATTGCTATTTGGTTGAAGTCTCTGCCTTCTTATTTTTCATATTTCCCACACCACACTTCCATATACTCGAAGGTACGTATATATTTGAATATTTGAAGGTATAGGATTATATATTGTATGTTGTAGGACGTAGCTGTGGGCACTTTAGCTTTTTGCATTTTATAGCCTGAAGGCTAAATATATGATCATCATATTTGTAATACTGCATTGAAGTACTAATGTTGTTAAACTTGTAAAAGCACTGGATCGCCCAGATTGCTTATTACTTGGGATTTACGGTGGGATTTTTTAAGCATTTAATAAACCAAGAAGAGCACTACTACTGCTCCGATTCATTAAAACTTCAAATTAAATGAGTCTGCGTGACTTTCTTGAATATTAAAACGTTGTCTGGACATATAGCACGTCCAGTGCATGAACAAAACCACTTACAGGAGATTAAAACATCTCTGTCCTCCTTCAATGTCTCCCCTGAGTTTAAGAGCATGCTGTCTCGCGTATATATATATATATATATATATATATATACACACACACACACACACACACACACATATATATATATATTATACATCTCTATATGGTAGTTATTGTTATGTCAATATACTGTACATGTTGTTATATCATATAATGTTATATATTACAATTAAATGACAAACAATTATATATGTCAAACTACTGTTGATATCTTATACAATATTATTCATTATATATATCTATATATATCTATATATCTCGAGCGCGTATTATAATATCTATATATAAATATATATATATGATATTATATATATATATATATATATCATAGTTTTAGAACACCCCCATTTTTCCAGTTTTTATTGAAATTTAAGCAGTTCAAGTCTAGTGAATAACCTGAAATGGTACAAAGGTAAGCGGTAAACTGTTAAAAAAAAAAAGTTTAGGTTACCAAAAACTGAAAAATAATGTACATTTCACAGTTATACAAAAAGGCCTTTTTCAGGGAACAAGTAATGGGCTAACAACTTACAGCTGTTCTGCAGCAATGGAAGTAAACTAAGCCTTGAAAGTTGATGCTAACAATTCCTACAGGTGTCCCAACTTTAGTTGATTACTTACAAACCCTCTGTCTGTATAAAAGCATTGTTAGAACAGACTGTGTTACTACACCCTCTTAAACATTATTTGAACAGTGTTGTACTGCAGGAAGTAGTATATTGCTATCATAATGGCGAGAAAAAGGCAATTAAAAGGAAGACAGACAGACCATTATAACCCTTAAAAGTAGGTATTTCCTTTAGAGACATTGCAAAGAAAGCCAAGGTGTCACAGTGAGTACAGTTTCCTACACCATCAAAAGGCACTTGGAAACTGGAGGAAATTCTGACAGGAAGGGGTCTGGCAGACATCTTGCGTGATAGGCGGATCACAGGACAACAGCTTCAAGCACAGCTTAACACTGGTCGAAGTAAGCAAGTCTCAGTTTCAACTGTGAAGAGAAGACACGAGCTGCAGGTTTGACAGGTCGAGTGGCAGTAAGAAAGCCATTGCTAAGATGGCAGAATAAGAAAAAGAGGCTTGCCTGGGCCATGATGCACCGCCAGTGGACTACTGAAGACTGGAATAAGGTGTTATGGACCAATGAATCAAAATTTGAAATCTCTGGTTCATCACGCAGGGTTTTGGTATGCCATCGAGTAGGCAAAAGGATGGTTTCTCATTGTGTGACAGCAACTGTCAAACATGGAGCAGAAAGCGTGATGGTCTGGGGCTCTTTTGCTGGATCCAGAGTTGGCGACTTGCAAAGAGTGAGTGGCACCCTGAACCAAAACGGCTACCACAGCATTTTGCAGCGCCATGCAATATCCTCTCGTACATGCCTAGTTGGTCAGGGGTTCATCCTACAGCAAGATAATGACCCAAAACATACCTCCAGGCTATGTCAGAACTACCTTAGAAGAAAAGAACAAGACGGTAGGCTTCAAATCATGGAATGGCCAGCACAGTCTCCAAACTTAAACCCCATCGAGCTGGTTTGGGATTTGTGGGAAATTTGTGGGAACTTCTGCAAGTGTTGGGAAGAACTTTCCGAACACTACTTGATTTTCATTGTAGATCGTGTTCGGCTGTTATATCTGCAAAAGGTGGCTACTTTGACGAGTCAAAAAATTTAGATTAAATTTTGTTAAACAAAACGATTCCACGATTTCTTTTTTATCTCCAATTGTTTATTTGTTCTATGCTTTAATTTAAGAGTACATTGAGACATTAAACTGCATAAATTTCAATAAAAACTGGAAAAATGGAAGTGTTCTAAAACTTTTGAACGGTAGTGTGTGTGTGTGTGTGTGTGTGTGTGTGTGTATAATCACAGAATTTCATTAGTTTTTATTGCAGAAAACTAGGATCCTGGTAGCACGCAATATATTTTCAGTTATTATGCTTTAACTATAAACAACTAATGGTCCATTATTACGCAATTAAACTTTTATGTGCCTATGCAGCATGCAGTGTCGGCAGCTTAAATACAAGCACCGTATGATCCGCCAGTTTAAAATGTATTCAAAAAAGACATGACATTTATTTTTACTTAAATATCTTTGATGTAATAAAAATGCATCTTTCTTTTTGTACAGAGATCCTTTATATATTTATCTGACACTGAATTCCACATATCGGTTTAGTAAAGGGTTTATACAGCAGAATTTTTTGGATTGAGAATTTAAAAAACTATGTGAACATAATTTAGATATTTTATTCAACAAGAAAACACAAAATTTTACTGCAGAAGTCTCGGAAGCCTATAACAGTAGTACTGTGTTTTATGTTAGAATTTAAAATGTAACTTTTTCAATTTGCCTGTTTTTTGTTAAGTATATACTACAAAGCGGTTTGTAATTTATTATATTAACGTAATATTATTTAACAGGTTTCATTTGACTTTATGAATAAAAATGTATTAATTCTATAGGGGGATGCAAAACTTTTGGCCGTAGCTGTGGGTTTGTCCCTATTATCAGTCTAACCTGTTACAATCAGTTAAACCAGTTACCGGGATGATCTGTTTGGTGCGCTGCAATTAGGATTATAGATATGCAGGATTTTCTAGTCTGCACTTTAGTCCACCTGATGTGGACTAAATCAGTGGTACGCTGTAATTGACCCAAAGGGTTGTGTATCATATAGCTTAGTATTTTGCTTAAAAATATCGTTAATCCTTTAAAACTATTCAAAATATATCCAAATGTAATACCTGCACAAACAGCCAAAACCCACCCAAAGCCATTTTTCACAATAAAGAACTCCAAGCCCAACTGGTGCGTGAACCCCCCCAATCTGGCAACACTGGCCAAGCTCCCTAAAGCCTTTTGGCTTTTCTTTATAGACCTGGTGCAGTGTTAGAAAGTGGTACATTGTCAGATTTTGGTACATGTGCAATGCGATCTGATGGGTGCTTTGCTACTGTGAAAAGGAAGGAACATTGTTCACTTTCTAATGAGTGTTGTTGCTGTGCATGTTTATTTAACTATTTCAGGACTAAGCGTTTTTCAGTGGGATGCTCCCCCAGGACCAGGTATTTTTTGACTGTATTTGACTCTTTTCCTATAAAAATTCACTAAAAATCTTTTTTTTTCAGGAGCATCTTGGAATTGGTGCCCTTTTTTTCAGAACACTCGAGAAAATTATAAATTACTTCATAAACCATACAAACTTTTTTGCTTTTTTTAACACAATGTTTCTTTTTTTTCTGTAAATGTATTTTTTATTATGTATTCTGTAGATATACATGGATAAAAACATGTCTCTCTGACCCGACAGACGTTACAATACTTCCTGAAAGTTGAGCTGAAAAATATTGATGTTTGAGCAAATGACAAGACATTGTTTCACCTGAGTGATTGCAATGACATAATACATGTTTATTCTCAGGGTCTTTATAAGCAATAATGGACACTACTCTTGATTATTTTCTCAAAATAAATATTTATAAATAAAATAATAGTTATTCATTCCATTATCAGAAGTAAGAAAAATGTACCTGATAACTTTAGTTAATGAAATGTTTTCCTCCATGATTCACAAAAACTGTTGGAAAAAGTTGATCAATGTAATTCTCTGCAGGAGTTTAAATATTGTTACATTTTCTTTAGGAATACTACACGCTGGTTCCTTTGTTTTGGTTATGAATTCAATTTGGTTTTGGATTAAATAAGTTTTCGAGTAGAACGGTTTCTGAAGAGGAATTTATTCCCTGGTTCCTGGAACTGACTGGCTTGTGCATTGCAGCAGACAGGAATATAGACAATGAGCTGAGTGACACTGAAAAACAGCAACCCTAAATATAATAAATACAAATGAGAATTTGTTCTAAGGGTTTTAACTGCTTGAAGGTAATGATTGATTGATGATTGATTGATTTGTATTTCTGGTAAATGTTTAGTAATATATAAAATAAACACAATTACAAAAAAAAAATACAATTGCAAATGGTGTAGTTGCCATTTGTTTTCAATGGAGTTTCCATGTGGGGCAATTTACATGTGAAATGGTGATGTGCATGCATGTTTGGGTAAACGAGTGTAAATCTGGTTTGTGGATGAAAAAAACAGTCAAAGGAAGGATAGGGTAAATCCCAATTTCTTGTGTAAATAATGAAAATCATGTGAAAAACCACCCCCAGTTTTGCACGGAAACCCGCATTTCAGGTGTAAATGTTAGTGAGCTTGTTTATCCTTAAGTGACATCACTATGAATATTGCAAAGAAGCAGATTAGTTGTTACTTTGGATTCCAATATGGCAGAAAGTAAATGGCTGATGGGAGGTTTTACAGAAATGAACATTGCTAAGGGGGGCTAAAACCAATTCCAAAATGTTTCTCCAATATTACAACAGTAAAAGAACATCAAAGGAGGATGTTAAATGTCTAAGAGGTAGAATTGCAAAAATCATAAAAGAAAAAAAAATAGCAACTATATTAAGTGATTACTTTTCGCAAGTTTTTACAAAGGAGGATACTGACAACATGCCCCACATGTCAACCAGTTCCTATCTAATTTTAAATAACTTTAGCATGACCGAGGCAGAAGTGTTAAAGGGACTAGGAGCTCTTAAAATATACAAATCCCCTGGGCCGGATGAGATCCTCCCAGTAGTACTCAAAGAAATGAAAGAAGTAATTACAAACTGTTAACTAAGATCATGCAGCAGTCTCTTGATACAGGGGTTGTATCGACAGACTAGAGAATTTCAAACGTAATACGATCCCCAAAAAGGGAAACAAAACCAAACCAGGTAACTACAGACCAGTAAGCCTGACTTCTATTATATGTAAACTTGTGGAAACTACAAAAAGAACCAAAGTGGAAAATTACCTATACGGTAACAGTATCCTGGGAGACAGGCAAAATGGTTTTAGGAAAGGGAGATTGTGTCTAAATAACCTGCTTGATTTTTTGAGGATGCACATCAACAATGGATAATTGCAAAGCATACAACATGGTTTATTTAGCTTTCCAGAAAGCTTTTGACAAAGTCACACATAAAAGATTAATTCTCAAACTGAATGCAGCATGGGTTCAAGGAAATGCATGTACATGGATTAGTGAGGGTTAAATGTAGAAAACAGAAAGTATTGATTAGAGGAGAAACCTCAGAATGGAGTGTGGTAACCAGTGGTGTACCACAGGGATCAGTATTAGGTCCTCTGCTATTCCTAATCTACATTAATAACTTAGATTCTGGTATAGTAAGCAAACTTGTTAAATTTGCAGATGACACAAAAATAGGAGTGGCAAACACTGTTGCAGCAGCAAAGGTCATTCAAAATGATCTAGACACGATTCAGAACTGGGCAGACACATGGCAAATGACATTTAATAAAGAAAAGTGTAAGGTACTGCACGCAGGCAATAGAAAATGTGCATATAAATATCATATGAGAGATACTGAAGAAGGAATCTATGAAAAAGACCTAGGAGTTTATGTTGACTCAGAAATGTCTTCATCTCGACATGTGGGGAAGCTATAAAAAAAAGGCCAACAAGATGCTCAGATATATTTAGAAAAGTGTTGAATTTAAATCAAGGGAAGTAATGTTAAAACTGTACAATGCACTAGTAAGACCTCATCTTGAATACTGTGTTCAGTTCTGGTCACCTCGCTATAAAAAGGATATTGCTGCTCTAGAAAGAGTGCAAAGAAGAGCGACCAGAATTATTCTGGGTTTAAAGGCATGTCATATGCAGACAGGCTAAAAGAATTGAATCTGTTCAGTCTTGAACAAAGAAGACTACGCAGTGACCTGATTCAAGCATTCAAAACTCTAAAAGGTACTGACAATGTCGACCCAAGGGACTTTTTCAATCTGAGAAAAGAAACAAGGACCAGGGGTCCCAAATGGACAAAGGGGCATTCAGAACAGAAAATAGGAGGCACTTTTTTACACAGAGAATGGTGAGGGTCTAACCAACTCCCCAGCAATGTTGTTGAAGTTGTCTTTAAAACATGATAAATGTGTATATCTACTCTCAGATACTGTATTAAATTATTTCCAGGATAAATGATTGCCTATGTTCCACAGAACACTACAAATAAAAAGTCAAATATTGGCTACATAGGATGTATTTCGTTGGTTTTGTGGATTAAGGGCAATATTTTAACATATGGTGTTGTAATACTGTATATAATGATATGATTCTAAAAATGCAGCTTACCAAAAGATGACTGTGCGTGAACTGTATTACATAATCATTTCCTTTATTCCAATTCCAAACGTGTTGCTTTCTCAATGCAAGATGCCTTGTAGGAATAGACCGTGCTGTATAAAATCCCATGATTTTTCCATTATGACGTTGTACTGCCGAAACGGCCAAGAGACAGTTGTGCTCTTTTAACACACGAATTACACTGAATTATTTCGGCCCTGAAGAAATTAGCATTTTTGCCAAGGAAAAGACAACAGTGAGTAGCGTACAAATTATGACTAGCTGTGCAGTATGTCGAAATCGCCGGATAAGCAGCTGGAAGGTTAAAGTTTCTTAAAAGAAAAAAAAAGAAATAAACCGCACAATTGCAATCTTTAAAAGAAACACATTTATATTTAGCCAAGGTTTCGGTGCCAGAGTACCTTCAAAAACCAGAGGGGATAAAAGGTGAACAAACACATACTTTTTTCAGTTAATTATTTTCTATTACTCTTAGGCCTGTTATCCTTTGATGTGTAAGTGGGCACATGGTCTTGACCATGTGTCCAAAGGAGGGGTGGTGGACTATGTTTATCAATTTTGGTTTTGCTTTGGCTTTGCTGTTTTTGCTGCTCAGTTTTGTTCTAAATGTATTATATGTATGCAGAACAACATGGGTAAAGGAACCAGGGTTCCCAGGCAGCCCATCCCAAACCAAACCAGTCCTTTGACCACGTCATGATGGACTATTGAACTAACTCCATGGTAGAAAAAAAAAAATAAAAATACTGCCTAGTCCTTGTAGATATGTTCTCATGCTGGGTAGAAGCTTTCCCCGTCAAAACATGCGTCCGCTCTAGCGGTAGCCCGAGTGTTGGTAAGGGAAATTATACCCCGATATGGAGTGCCCATGAAATTGAGCTCAGACAATGGGTCGAATTTTGTGAACGAAATAATTGACTGTTTGGGGGCCACTTTCCATACTGATTTAAAAAGACACTGCGCTTACCACCAGCAAAGCGGGGGCGCTGTAGAAAGTGCAAATCAGACCCTGAAAAGTAAGCTGACTAAACTCTGTGCTGAAACAGGGCTGGCATGGGGGACGGTTCTTCCTCTGGCCTTGGTGTACATGGGAGGACGCTCTCATTCTGAACATGGCCTGAGTCCGCATGAGGTTTTGACTGGACGAGTGATGTGTATGCCTAATCATTTACCTCATACCAGGCACCAGCCGACCCTTCAGGGATGCGACGATGAGTTAATGGCATATTGTGTGGCCCTTAAAAATGTGCTTAAGAATCTTTTCTCTAGGGTACGAGCCACCTTGCCTGATCCAGCTCAGGGACCTGGACACAACATCCATCCTGGAGACTGGGTGGTGATCAAGGATCTCCGGAGGAAACATTGGCACCAACAGCGCTCCAAATGCTGCTATGTTTTCATGAATCCCTATACTGTGTATTACACTAGCATGCTGCTATGTTGCAGGATCACAAAAGGATTATTCCTGAGCTGTAGCCATTTCCTTTCTGTAGGCTGAGTGCCTGCAATCTGAACATGTGCCATGAGTAGCAGCAGCTCCTCCCACATTTTTTGTATTATAATCTGCACACACCAGAACATGATTAACCGTAGCCAACATGTAAACCAATCCTGTTATGTCTGTGCTGCTGTCCCACGAGGGAAGAACATGGGAATGAAGAATGGGACCCATTTGGTCTGGGTAAAAGCCCTCATCGGGACATGGGGAGCTACTCTGTTCCACAGGGCTATGTATGGATTAATATTGCTAATAGCGCTATCACTCATTATCACTTGCATTAAAAGACTCTGTACCAAAGTGTTGGACACCATGCCTCTGCTTACCACTAATGGTCAATGTAACGAGGATACTGATCCCTTTTCTGAACTGGCTGATGATTTGATGTATTTTTCTCTTAGGTTGTAATTTAATTACAAAAGGAGGGAATGTGGTGGGAAAATTACATCTCATGCAATTTATGTACTAACCTCTGAGCTGTTTGTTCATGTGTTTGGTAAGCCTGTGTGACTTAAAAAGGGATTATACCAATGCAATAAGAAGTTTGAAGTTTATTTACTATTAAATTTATAATTAAGGAATAAACTTCTATAGTCTGGACCTTTCTCTTCCTTTTTCAGCCTTCACCACACATCCTGTTATTGCTAAGTGAAGAGGGTTTAAGGTAGACTGAAAATGCCCATATATAGTCATGATTTAAAGTAACTGCAAGAAAGCCTACGTGACAAGACAGAGATTGTCATGGTGCCAGGAGGAATAAAACATGCTTGCTAAAGCCATAATAAGTTACTTATAAGTAGTTATAATATTAGTTCTATGATGTGTTGTTATTGTATAATTTGATAGGCCACTTTAATGTTGCTAGCCGAGTTATGCTGGGCTGGAGAGTACGACTGGCTAAGATACATTTCCGCATTGAAGAAGAAAAAGTACTTACAGTTTGTTCTGCGTAGTCAGAACATTGCTCGGTTTCCTAACACCTGCATGTGTTGAGAGTGTTCTCGGGTTTGCAAACTTATTTACTCAATCTTGTTTGTTCTACTCACAGGAGTTTGAAGTATAAACTTCCATCACAGGTCTTTTTTTGTGCTCAAAAATCTAACCTGAAGACCTGTAATGAGCATGCTCAGAACCAACAATTTGTACCAGGGAAAAGCTCTATTATGGGCCACTGGACAGTGACAATAGCAAAAAGCCCCATATTGTTTTTATTGTTCTCACTATCTGGATCTTGGAATCCGCACATCTGAAATGGCCCACGTCAAGAGAGCTAACCCACGAGACCACACATCCTTTACGGCATAAAACTGTTGATGAACCGTCTGAAGACAACAAGCTAGCAGCTACAAAGCAGTCCTGCGCCATTCAAACAGTAATTAACTTAGTCAGGATCTGTGAGATTAAATAAAATGGTTTGCTTTGCTTTGAACACAAAATGTTAGTTATCAAAAAATTTAAAACCATAAGTGTGAATTAAATTATATATAGTTATTTTGATTTATTATCATAATGTGAAATTGAAATCTGATGTGCATGTTAAAAGTTCAAGTATTTGCTTTGTATTTATAAAAAATTATTTAAAAAAAAGATTGTTCTTTATTTTTCAAAAAATAAAACATCAATGCATGAATAAGAAATCAGGTTGCCAATTGCACCACCGTGATTACTCACCTTAAAACAGTTACCATTTCCATCCCCATCTGAAAAAAAAAATCCTGCCACTGCTGCCAAGGTTTATTATTTAAAAATGAAAATATATATTGGGTAGAGAATATGTATTTCAAACCTTAATAACACAACCAAATAGTGTCTAAGACCTTTCACCATTATATTTGTTCTCATGTGAGACTTTCACATTTTCAGTCACCGAAAATGTGCTAAAAAGAGTGAATTTGATGTAGCCCTTTAAAACGGTAAAAAGACAGCTACATTTGGAGTTTTTCTATGACAAAAAAGCTAAACCACCAACACCAGAGACAGCAACAGAAACTGAACCTGACTTTTGTGTAGTTCAGAATGTTATTAACAGCACAAGAGTGTGATGATACTTCCATTTCAAACGTTCAGGTTAGTGCAGGTGCAGCTGTCGATAAGAGACCCTTGCCTGTAAAGTGTTATTTGCAGCTCTCTTGATTGTGACAATCTGGTGTATAACTGTTTGGATGAAAGATCTGGTAATGTTAGAAAGCTAGCTTAATGTTTGCATATAAATAGTTATCGAGCATGGGGGGGGGGGGGGGGGGGGGTGGGGGGGGTGCACACCACCAATGTATGTGTGTGTGATATATATATATATATATATATATATATATATATATATATATATATATATATATATATATATATATATATATATATATATATATATATATAGACACACACAGTGGCTCTCAAAAGTATTCACCTGCCTTAGACTTTTCCACATTTTATTGTGTTACAACATGGAATCAAAATGGATTTAATTAGGAGTTTTTGCCACTGATCAACACAAAAAAAAGTCCATAATGTCAAAGTGAAAAATAAAATCTACAAATTGTTCTAAATTAATTACAAATATAAAACAGAAAATAACTGATTGCATAAGTATTCACACCCTTTGCTATGACACACCTAAATAAGGTTTAAGGTGTTTCACATGATTTCAGGTTAAATATACCTGTCTCTGGGAGGTCCCACAGTTGGTTAGTACATTTCCTAACAAAAACTACATCATGAAGATGAAGGAACATTCAAAGCAAATCTGGAATAAGGTTCTTCAAAAGCACCAATCAGGGGTAGGATATAAGAACATTTCCAAGGCATTGAATATCCCCCGGAGCACAGTAAAGTCCATTATTAAGAAATGGAGAGAATATGGCACAACTGTGAATATGTCTAGAACAGGCCGTCCTCAAAAACTGAGTATCTGGGCGAGAAGGGCACTAGTCAGGGAGGGCACCAAGAGGCCTATGGTAAATCTAAAGGAGTTACAGTCTTCCACGGTTGAGCTGGCAACAATAGCCCGGGTGCTTCACAAAACTGGCCTTTATGGGAGAGAGGCAAAAAGACAGCCATTGTTGAAAAAAACTTGCATCACATCTCGGCTAGAGTTTGCTAGAAGGCATGTGGGAGAAGATGAGACCAAGTGGAAGAAGATTCCATGGTCTGTATGAGACCAAAATAGAGCTTTCTGGCCTCAACGCTAAGCGCTATGTTTGGCGCAAGCCTAACATCGCACATCATCCTGAGAACACCATCTCTACCGTGAAGCATGGTGATGGCAGCGTCATGCTATGGGGATGCTTCTCTGCATCAGGGCCTGGAAAGCTCATGAAGATAGAGGGCAAAATGGATACAGCAAAGTACAGAGAAATCCTGGAGGAAAACCTGCTGAAGTCTGCAAGACATCTGGGACTTGGGAGAAGATTCATCTTCCAGCAGGACATTGACCCCAAACATACAGCCATAGCCAGACTGGAGTGGCTTAAAAACAAAAAAGTCAACATCTTGGAGTGGGCCAGTCAAAGCCCGGACCTCAATCCAATTGAGAATATGTGGAAAGAGTTGAAAATTGCTGTTCACCAAAGGTCTCCATCCAACTTGATGGAGCTTGAGCAATTTTGCAAAGAAGAATGGGCAAAAATTGCAGTGTCCAGATGTGCAAAGCTGGCAGAGACTTAACCAAACAGACTCATGGCATTTAATTATTTTCTGTTTTATATTTGTAATTAATTTAGAACAATTTGTAGATTTTATTTTTCACTTTGACATTATGGACTTTTTTGTGTTGATCAGAAAAATTTCTAATTAAATCCATTTTGATTCCATGTTGTAACATAATAAAATGTGGAAAAGTCCAAGATGGGTGAATACTTTTGAGAACCACTGTGTATAAAAATATATATATATATATATATATATATATATATATATATATATATATATATATATATATATATATATATATACAGCTCTGGAAAAAATTAAGAGACCACTGCAAAATTATCAGTTTCTCTGGTTTTACTATTTATAGGTATGTGTTTGGGTAAAATGAACATTTTTGTTTTATTCTATAAACTACTGACAACATTTCTCCCAAATTCCAAATAAAAATATTGTCATTTAGAGCATTTATTTGCAGAAAATGACAACTGGTCAAAATAACAAAAAAGATGCAGTGTTGTCAGACCTCGAATAATGCAAAGAAAATAAGTTCATATTCATTTTTAAACAACACAATACTAATGTTTTAACTTAGGAAGAGTTCAGAAATCAATATTTGGTGGAATAACCCTAATTTTCAATCACAGCTTTCATGCATCTTGGCATGCTCTCCACCAGTCTTTCACATTGATGTTAGGTGACCTTATGCCACTCCTGGCGCAAAAATTCAAGCAGCTCGGCTTTGTTTGATGGCGTGTGACCATCCATCTTCCTCTTGATCACATTCCAGAGGTTTTCAATGGGGTTCAGGTCTGGAGATTGGGCTGGCCATGACAGGGTCTTGATCTGGTGGTCCTCCATCCACACCTTGATTGACCTGGCTGTGTGGCATGGAGCATTGTCCTGCTGGAAAAACCAATCCTCAGAGTTGGGGAACATTGTCAGAGCAGAAGGAAGCAAGTTTTCTTCCAGGACAACCTTGTACTTGGCTTGATTCATGCCAAAGCTGCCCAATTCCAGCCTTGCTGAAGCACCCCCAGATCATCACCGATCCTCCACCATATTTCAAAGTGGGTGCGAGACACTGTAGCTTGTAGGCCTCTCCAGGTCTCCGTCTAACCATTAGACGACCAGGTGTTGGGCAAAGCTGAAAATTGGACTCATCTGGGGGTGCTTCAGCAAGGCTGGAATCGGGCAGATTTGTCTTTGTGAAGGACGCATGAATCAAGCCAAGTACAAGGTTGTCCTGGAAGAAAACTTGTTTCCTTCTGCTCTGACAATGTTCCCCAACTCTGAGGATTGGTTTTTCCAGCAGGACAATGCTCCATGCCACACAGCCAGGTCAATCAAGGTGTGGATGGAGGACCACCAGATCAAGACCCTGTCATGGCCAGCCCAATCTCCAGACCTGAACCCCATAGAAAACCTCTGGAATGTGATCAAGAGGAAGATGGATGAGCACAAGCCATCAAACAAAGCTGAGCTGCTTGAATTTTTGCGCCAGGAGTGGCATAAAGTCACCCAACATCAATGTGAAAGACTGGTGGAGAGCATGCCAAGATGCATGAAAGCTGTGCTTGAAAATCAGGGTTATTCCACCAAATATTGATTTCTGAACTCTTCCTAAGTTAAAACATTAGTATTGTGTTGTTTAAAAATGAATATGAACTTATTTTCTTTGCATTATTCAAAGTCTGACAACACAGCATCTTTTTTGTTATTTTGACCAGTTGTCATTTTCTGCAAATAAATGCTCTAAATGACAATATTTTTATTTGGAATTTGGGAGAAATGTTGTCAGTAGTTTATAGAATAAAACAAAAATGTTCATTTTACCCAAACACATACCTATAAATAGTAAAACCAGAGAAACTGATAATTTTGCAGTGGTCTCTTAATTTTTTCCAGAGTTGTGTATGTGTATAATATATATATATATATATATATATATATATATATATATATATATATATATATATATATATATATATATATATATATATATATATATATATATATATAATATAGATATACTCTTACTTTACAGTGATTTAAATCACCCATTTATTACTGAAAGATGCAAAAAGTGTGAGGTGGTTTAAAGGCAATGGCATTACTTGTTTGGGAGTAAAATGTTAACCTGAAATGCAAAAACATGTATGACATATATTCCAATAAATGTGATTTAATCGTTATTAAAATTGATTGTATTATTAACCATTTTAAGGTAACAACTGATACAGGAGCGCTAGAATGCTCTGCCACCCAGCTATGCAAATTCCTATAGAGAACCCTGGTACCTGAATGTGTAAACGCAGTAGGTCTGTTACCTGGAGACAGTTTTGTATAGACTATGCTGTCTGTGGAGACTGGTAGAAGGTTTCTCTGGCTTAGGTACACTCTCTTCCTTATGCAGAGTAGATGATCCCAGGGAGTAGATAGGCAGGTTTGCATATGGCTTTGAGGGCAACCTCATCTATTTCAAAGGAAATAAGTATAAGAAGTGTGGTCAGAAAGAGAGGAGCTTTCCAGACCTACTAAGCCATGCTACAGCATATTACTCACATACATTACAAGGTATATAATTTATTCCCTTTTGACCTTTTCAGGTCAAAAAAGTCCCTTGGGTCGACATTGTCTAAAAGGTATTGACAATGTCGACCCAAGGGACTTTTTTGACCTGAAAAAAGAAACAAGGACCAGGGGTCACAAATGGAGATTAGACAAAAGGGCAGTCAGAACAGAAAATAGGAGGCACTTTTTTACACAGAGAATTGTGAGGGTCTGGAATCAACTCCCCAGTAATGTTGTTGAAGCTGACACCCTGGGATCCTTCAAGAAGCTGCTTGATGAGATTCTGGGGTCAATAAGCTACTAACAACCAAAAGAGCAAGATGGGCCGAATGGCTTCCTCTCGTTTGTAAACTTTCTTATGTTCTTATGTTCTAATACAAATACTTCTGCATAAAATATATTTTAGTATATATTTTTAATTATTACTTGATAAGAACTTTGGTATTCCATATACTATATCATTTTTGTGATAACACTTGTGGTAAACAATGCTTTTGCCTTGTTTTATCACAACTGGATATGTGGTTCTCATACATAAAAGGCAGACACCTCTTTACATCCCCAGATTTTCATACTCTCAAAAACATACAACAGAAACCAAACACAATTGAATATGTGGTTATCTAGATATATGTAAAACTGTAAAGTGATGCATATGAGCATACACAACTCCTATCCCGATCTCAAATTACAAATATTTTGTACTTACCTTCTTACAACATTGCGAACACACCGGCCTAAAGAGGGGGGAAAAAAAAAACAATTCAAAAGTGAAAACATTTAAATTTTTAGGCCTCAGTATACCTGCAGTGGACAATGATCATCCTGATGACATGAAGTTGGGTAGTTGATTTCACTATTTCCAAACACTGCTAATCTATAGCTGCGGCTAAATAAATTACCTTTTGCAAAACTGGCAGGTGTAGGACCAGGTGAAGAAGGAGAATCTCTTCGTTCGGCAGCAGAAACACAGCTATTAACAGGAAAGGATGTATAAATATACACAGTTGCACATGCATGGCAGCATTAACACAATAAATGGACATCAATTTTATGATCTTAATTTATATGATACTTATTATTCAATACATGTTTATTTTCAACTTGGATTATAATTTTAATAGCATTTGTCTTGTGTATCTGAAACATAGCATAAAGCATGTATTTATATAATTCAACTTTAGTTTTTTTATTTAAATGTAGAATGCCCAATTACATCCTCATATTGCAGAAATTCGCCCGCACAGCTCAGGAGAACCAAAGGTCAGTGGGTGTTCTCTGATTCCACAACCAAGCCAATTGCCTCTTTACACCCAGGAACTCAAGAGTGCATGTCAGCAAGCTACAAGCCTCATCAGGAGACACAGTCCGTGCCGCTTTTGCTTTCCTAATCTGCATGAGCACCACAGCCAATGCATCGCTTCCTCTGGAATCCCCAGCAAAGACGGTGACATTGTAAAGTCAGAATGCAAACCTGTACTCCTCTGACTGTAACCTCACCCTGCACCACACAACTGTGCTTCAGGTGTGTCAGTTAGGGACCCCAATGTATTGACTGACTTTTTTACTTTTAATAATTTTTTACCTTTATCACCAAATGAGCAGACACCTCAATTTAGGGCAGAACATGGTCTGCACAGTCAACCCAACTGACCTTTCCTTTCTTCAGTGCATTGTAGACATCTTTATACTGTTGAAACTTCTCCAGTTCAGCCTTCACCAGGACCTGTCTGATGTGCATCACCTCTTCTACAGTCAGAGCCAGACATTCGACTGGGTAACAGAACTCCTCCTGCAACACACAGGACAGATTACCAAGGGACCTAGCCTACATCCCAGGCACCTTGGGATTTCAACTCCCAGGGTAGTAAGAAATAATCCAGGACCATCAAAAATATTGTTCTATCAAAAAGTCAGTAATCAGATACAGAAATAAATGGTCTAAGTTTGGCTGTATTTCTCAAATAGTAAAAAGATACTTTAGTAACTTCCCTAATGTCTCAAATGATAAATCAGGATCAGAGATGACCCCCAAACACTTAATGTCTATGTGACAGGATGACGCTGAGTGGTGACGTCAGGCCAGAAGGAGGAAGAACAACAAAGGCAAGGTACTGCAAGCAAAAGAGACGCGTGGTGCGCCATTGTATTTAGAACAAAAATAAAGTAAATAGTTAAACAAAAACAGTGCTCACAGAGCACAGAAAATAAACATTCAAACAAAAATAAATCACAAACACAAATAGGTCACACTGGGCAATTGCCTTCACTGTTCCTATATGTTTTTAAATTAATTTTAAATTTCTTTCTCGCTCTCGTTCCTCCTCTGAACACACCCACCCGGAGTGCAGAGAGCTGCAGGTTTTTATACAGGTGACCACCTCCCGATTAGCAACAAATGAATCACTTAATTAACTCGAGATGGCCCCCTTCTGCATGAGGTTTTTTTTAAATTAATTATTCCCGGCAGAGGACAAGCTGCTAACCTTGCCTCTGCCAGAACAGACTCAAACAAACAACAAAGCGCGGTGCTTCACCATCATAACAATAACAAATACAACTAGAATTGCCAAGCAGCTTTACAGCTCCTAAGCCCTAGTATCAGTACCCGTCTAAGCATGTTTAGTTCTCAATATGCCAAGTTTAAAATCTGCAACTTCAACAGTTCCACAGAAGAAGATTTTGAAAGTTTTTTTTCAAAAATGCATCAGGCGGCCATCTTGTCTAACGCACAAATACTATTTTCGAAAATGTAAGTTTCACCACCACAGGCACGATAGTTTTCAAGTTTGGAGTTAATCAAGTGAACCATTTTTAAACTGAAGCAGTTTTAAATATAAGAAGAAAATGTAGAAGTGGCAGCCATATTGTTTCACGAAACATAACCATTTTGAGATATTTGTACATCTGTCAATGGAACGATGACTACCAAGTTTGGAGTCTGTTGGTTAGACGGTTTTCAAATAAAAGCAGTCTGCTATTAAGCGCACATTTTAGTGAAATTTGCGGCAGCCATTTTACTATTGAATTGTATCAGAGCAGCTTCTGCTTTGCAAGCAGGTTTGGATGCTGATGATATCTGCCAAGTGTCAGATCAATCACTTCAATGGTGCCAAAGAAGAACATTTCGGGAGGTTTCAAGAAGAAATGCGTCACACGGCCATTTCGGTTTAACTCTTGTTTTAACTCCATCTTGTTTTATAAAACATAACCATTTTGACTTATTTGTATTCCATTGTTACTGGGACAATAACTACCATGTTTGGAGTGTGTTGGTCAAACGGTGTTCAAATAGCAGCAGTTTGCTGTTAAGGGCGCGTTTCAATAAGACCAGAAAGGAACACACAGACAGGCAGTACTGGCAGATGAAACTGAGGTGCAATTGTGCTCAGTGTTTTATTAAACAAACAAAAAATAATAGATTTATACAAAACAAAAGACACAAAACAAAAGGGCACGTTGGCCAAACAAAACAAACTAAGAAATATTGTGCTAGCGGTTCCAGCCCAATAGCAGTTGTTTTAATTTTTACCTTTTTATTTCTCCTCTCCTTTAACTCCCGTTCATTACTCTCTGAACGCTCTTTGCAGCCAAAGCCTCAGGTTTTTACAGTGGTGACCGAGAGATTAACTGCTATTAATGATCTTGTTAACCCCTCGGTCACATTCTGCACGACTTCACTGTGGATATGTGACTGTCAGCTAATCATATTATGTAGCTGATCATGCATTCTCACAAGGTAATTTTAAAAAACAAATAATGGCAACAGCTTTTCGTCCACACCGCAAACAACAATAATACAATAAATCGTAATACAATAGTAATAATTAATAATAACAGCACACACATACACACACACACGCACGGGTGGGGCACTTTGCCATAAACCCATGTGTGCAACCTTTGGCCTATCAAGGAAATAAATGACTTGACGTCACATCACTGCATTAAAGGCTCCAGCATGTCCGCTCCTTAAAGTTTACATGACCCAGAAAGTGGACAAAGAAATTGAAAACATTGCTAAACGTGCGACTTGTTGACCAAATCGGTGCAGCAAGATGCAGTTACTGGATAAGTCGAGCAAAAAGATAGCTTTGTTATTTTAAGCTACAGGTACCTTTTAAGCAAAGGCTTTACCACAGCTACCTTAAGTCCTGAGGGAATTACACCATATGAAAGTGAACCATCTATATTTTTTAAAATGTTGGTATTAATAACACCAAGAACATATTTTCATTATTTTGTAGGAATAGGCTCAAGAGAGCATGTAGGAGCTCTCATATGTTGAACTAGCTCTGTCAGTTATTCTAATGTAATCAAAGAAAAAGCCCCCATTGTAGCCTTAATAGGTGTAGTTGGTAAAATTCTGCTGGAGTCCTCCTTAATAAAAGATGTCTTGAATTTCATTTCTGATTTTATTTTTAAAGAAATGTCATTGCAGCTGTGAGAGGAGCCAATGTCAAGGGTAGGACTATTAGCAGAAGAGTAATTAATTTATCTAAGGTAGTAAAAATAAATATATTATTATTTATTTTTATTTGTTTTAATTAAAATTATAATAATGATGATCTAGCCTGGATTAAATTATTTTAGCCTGTCTGCCTATGACATGCCTTTTAAACCAGGAATAATTCTGGTCGCTCTTCTTTGCACTCTTTCTAGAGCAGCAATATCTTTTTTATAGCGAGGTGACCAGAACTGAACACAATATTCAAGATGAGGTCTTACTAATGCATTGTACAGTTTTAACATTACTTCCCTTGATTTAAATTCAACACTTTTCACAATGTATCTGAGCATCTTCTTGGCCTATTTTATAGCTTCACCACATTGTCTAGATGAAGACATTTCTGAGTCAACAAAAACTCCTAGGTCTTTTTCATAGATTCCTTCTTCAATTTCAGTATCTCCCATATGATATTTATAATGTACATTTTTATTTCCTGCGAGCAGTACCTTACACTTTTCTCTATTAAATGTCATTTGCCATGTGTCTGCCCAGTTCTGAATCTTGTCTAGATCATTTTGAATGACCTTTGCTGCTGCAACAGTGTTTGCCACTCCTCCTATTTTTGTGTCATCTGCAAATTTAACAAGTTTGCTTACTATACCAGAATCTAAATCATTAATGTAGATTAGGAATAGCAGAGGACCTAATACTGATCCCTGTGGTACACCACTGGTTACCACACTCCATTTTGAGGTTTCTCCTCTAATCAGTACTTTCTGTTTTCTACATGTTAACCACTCCCTAATCCATTTACATGTGTTTCCTTGAATCCCTACTACGTTCAGTTTGAGAATTAATCTTTTGTGTGGGACTTTGTCAAAAGCTTTCTGGAAATCTAAATAAACCATGTCATATGCTTTGCAATTATCCATTATCGATGTTGCATCCTCAAAAAAATCAAGCAAGTTAGTTAGACACGATCTCCCTTTCCTAAAACCATGTTGACTGTCTCCCAGGACCCTGTTACCATATAGTTAGTGGTTTGTAAATAACTTATTTCATTTCTTTGAGTACTATTGGGAGGATCTCATCCGGCCCAGGGGATTTGTTTATTTTAAGAGCTCCTAGTCCCTTTAACACTTCTGCCTCTGTTATGCTAAAGTTATTTAAAACTGGATAGGAACAGGTTGACATGTGGGGCATGTTGTCCATATCCTCCTTTGTAAAAACTTGTGAAAAGTAATCATTTAATATATTTGCTATTTTTTTTTCTTCATCTATGATTTTGCCATTTGTATCTCTTAAACATTTAACCTCCTCTTTGAATGTTCTCTTGCTGTTGTAATATTGGAAAAACATTTTGGAATTGGTTTTAGCCCCCTTAGCAATGTTCATTTCTATTTCTCTCTTGGCCTTTCTAACTTCCTTTTTGACTTGTGTTTGCAGTTCCAAGTACTCTTTCTGTGTACTTTGTTTTTGGTCCCTTTTAAATGCTCTGTAAAGTGCCTTTTTTCGCTGAATATTTTTTTTAACTGTGTGGCAAAGTGCCCCGCTCCTGGGCTTTTATTTGTGTTGTATGTTGCGTGTAGTGTGTTAATGTTGGTGTATTGTAGTTGGTACACGGGATATAATATGGGTTATGCGCACAAGTGTTTAAAATGTATATTTGTATTTAGGCATGAGGATTGCACAGCACTTCACGTGCAGGTAAAATGTAATAATATGTGAGCACGGGGAATTGCACTTTATTAATTCACTTGCAGTTGTACCGAGACTCCAATTGAATGATTGATTAGCAATTGAGTCTTGGTACAGCTGCATGGTTGTGTGTTCGGTGAGTGGAGAACGGGTGTGGAGAGGAGAGAATTAAAAACGAAACTAAAGTAAATAACTCTTTTGACTCATTGTGTTTGTTTGTCTGTTCGTCCACTGTCTTGTTTAGTGTTGTCCGTTTTGTTTACCTTTTTATTTTGGCTGCAAGTGCCGTGTCCTGTTTTGGTGTGCTGTTTTTTCCTGTTTTGGTGTGCTGTTTTTTTGTTTAAATCTTTTATTTTGTTTATTAAATGCTGAGAAAAGGAAGAAGCCTAGCCGACTTTAGGACTGGGGCTAGCACCACCACAGCCACTGCCACAGTGGCCAACCACAGCACCACGACTGGTCCTGACTCTGTCATCACTCGGGGATGCCTGCACGACACTGCCCAAGGATGCCTCATGTCATTGCTCAGGGATGCCTGCCTCGCTTCGCAACAAGGATGCCTGCCTCACATCGCCTGGGGTTGCCGCCAGCTCTGGGGATATGCTGGGGCTGGAGGAACCAGCCCAGAAAGACATTAATGGCTCTGCTGCCAGTCGGTAAGCTGACAGCCTTTCCCCTGTCAGCTAGGGAGCTGCTGGTTGTGAAGAGGGGGGGGGAAGTCCGGAGACCACCAATCCCTGCCCCCAGTTTCGCTGCCGGAGAGATCGTAGGGGAGGTCAGGAGACGGCTCTCACGGCAGCATTTTAGCTGTAGGAAGTACTGTGGCAGGGGCCCTACAAGAGGGAGCTGCCAGCCACAAAGAAGTCAGTGGGAGGAAGTCTGGAGACAAACCAACCCTAGCAGCCTTTCGGCTGCCAGGACTGCCCCGGCTGAACGAGTCAGTCTGAAAGCTGTCGGCAGGTCTGCTGAGAGCATTGCCCCGGGCAGTTGCTGTCAGCAGTTGGCTGCGGGAGTGGACCACCATGCTGTCAGCCATGCCACTACGGGCAGGTGAACTGACACTTGATTTTCAGCCATGGGCTCAGTGAAGCCTACCTTCCCGGCCAAAGACTTTGACCTGGACTTCTGAGTTCATTAGAACATAAGAAAGTTTACAAACGAGAGGAGGCCATTCGGCCCATCTTGCTCGTTTGGTTGTTAGTAGCTTATTGATCCCAGAATCTCATCAAGCAGCTTCTTGAAGGATCCCAGGGTGTCAGCTTCAACAACATTACTGGGGAGTTGATTCCAGACCCTCACAATTCTCTGTGTAAAAAAGTGCCTCCTATTTTCTGTTCTGAATGCCCCTTTGTCTAATCTCCATTTGTGACCCCTGGTCCTTGTTTCTTTTTTCAGGCTGAAAAAGTCCCTTGGGTCGACACTGTCAATACCTTTTAGAATTTTGAATGCTTGAATTAGGTCGCCACGTAGTCTTCTTTGTTCAAGACTGAACAGATTCAATTCTTTTAGCCTGTCTGCATATGACATGCCTTTTAAGCCCAGAATAATTCTGGTCGCTCTTCTTTGCACTCTTTCTAGAGCAGCAATATCTTTTTTATAGCGAGGTGACCAGAACTGAACACAATATTCAAGATGAGGTCTTACTAGTGCATTGTACAGTTTTAACATTACTTCCCTTGATTTAAATTCAACACTTTTCACAATGTATCCGAGCATCTTGTTAGCCTTTTTTATAGCTTCCCCACATTGTCTAGATGAAGACATTTCTGAGTCAACAAAAACTCCTAGGTCTTTTTCATAGATTCCTTCTCCAATTTCAGTATCTCCCATATGATATTTATAATGTACATTTTTATTTCCTGCGTGCAGTACCTTACACTTTTCTCTATTAAATGTCATTTGCCATGTGTCTGCCCAGTTCTGAATCTTGTCTAGATCATTTTGAATGACCTTTGCTGCTGCAACAGTGTTTGCCACTCCTCCTACTTTTGTGTCGTCTGCAAATTTAACAAGTTTGCTTACTATACCAGAATCTAAATCATTAATGTAGATTAGGAATAGCAGAGGACCTAATATTGATCCCTGTGGTACACCACTGGTTACCACACTCCATTCTGAGGTTTTTCCTCTAATCAGTACTTTCTGTTTTCTACATGTTAACCACTCCCTAATCCATGTACATGTGTTTCCTTGAATCCCTACTGCGTTCAGTTTGAGAATTAATCTTTTGTGCAGGACTTTGTCAAAAGCTTTCTGGAAATCTAAATAAACCATGTCATATGCTTTGCAATTATCCATTATCGATGTTGCATCCTCAAAAAAATCAAGCAAGTTAGTTAGACACGATCTCCCTTTCCTAAAACCATGTTGACTGTCTCCCAGGACCCTGTTACCATATAGGTAATTTTCCATTTTGGATCTTATTATAGTTTCCATAAGTTTGCATATAATAGAAGTCAGGCTTACTGGTCTGTAGTTACCTGGTTCAGTTTTGTTTCCCTTTTTGTGGATCGGTATTACGTTTGCAATTTTCCAGTCTGTCGGTACCACCCCTGTGTCAAGAGACTGCTGCATGATCTTGGTTAGCGGTTTGTAAATTACTTCTTTCATTTCTTTGAGTACTACTGGGAGGATCTCATCCGGCCCAGGGGATTTGTTTATTTTAAGAGCTCCTAGTCCCTTTAACACTTCTGCCTCAGTTATGCTAAAGTTATTTAAAACTGGATAGGAACTGGATGACATGTGGGGCATGTTGTCAGTATCTTCCTTTGTAAAAACTTGTGAAAAGTAATCATTTAATATATTTGCTATTTTTTTTTCTTCATCTACGATTTTGCCATTTGTATCTCTTAAACATTTAATCTCCTCTTTGAATGTTCTCTTGCTGTTGTAATATTGGAAAAACATTTTGGAATTGGTTTTAGCCCCCTTAGCAATGTTCATTTCTATTTCTCTCTTGGCCTTTCTAACTTCCTTTTTGACTTGCGTTTGCAGTTCTGTGTACTCTTTCTGTGTACTTTCTTTTTGGTCCTTTTTTAATGCTCTGTAAAGTGCCTTTTTTCACTGAATATTTTTTTTAATTGATCTATTAAACCATTTTGGCAATTTAGTTTTACATTTAGATTTGTCTACTTTAGGGATGTAATTGTTTTGCGCCTCTAGTACTACATTTTTGAAGAACAACCATCCTTCTTCTGTGGGTGTTTTCTCTATTTTACTCCAATCTACTTCTGTTAGTCTCTGTTTCATACCTTCATAGTTTGCTTTTCTAAAATTGTAAACCTTAGCTTTAGTCATTACTTTTGGGGTTTTAAAAAACACTTCAAATGAGACCATGTTGTGGTCTGAGTTTGCCAGTGGTTCTCTGACCTGTTTTAGTTATTCTATCTTCGTTATTTGAAAAGACTAAATCAAGGCATGCCTCCCCTCTAGTCGGTGCCTTGACAAATTGTGTTAGGAAGCAGTCATTTGTCATTTCCACCATTTCAATTTCATCCTTCGTGCTACCCACCGGGTTTTCCCATTTTATATGGGGGAAGTTGAAATCCCCCATTAGTATGGCTTCTCCTTTGCTACACGCATTTCTAATGTCATTGTATAACAGATTATTTTGCTCACCGTCTGAATCTGGCGGTCTATAGCATGCTCCTATTATTATGCCCTTTGAATTTTTGTCCGTTATTCTGACCCATATTGATTCGGCTTTATTTTCTTTGTCCAGGTTTAACACCTGGGCTTCAAGACTGTTTCTTATGTATAGCGCTACCCCTCCTCCTCTTCTGTCCTGCCTGTCTTTCCTATACAGTGTATACCCACAAATATTATATTCGTCCCCATCACTCTCAGACAACCAAGTTTCAGTAACACCTATCACATCATAGTTACTTGTTAGTGCAGTAGCTTCAAGTTCTAGAATTTTGTTTCTGATACTTCTAGCATTTAGATAAATACATTTAATGGTTGTCTTACCTGAGTTGTTGTTCTTGTTTTGATGCGGTCTCCCTTCTGTTTTTTTGTTGATTTCTCCCCCCTTCCTTTCTAGTTTAAATGCTTCTGAACCTGCTCGAGGATCTTTTCTCCAAGTAGACTGGTTCCCTTGTTATTTAAGTGCAGTCCGTCCCGTCTATACAGATAGTCCTCGTTGTAGAATGTGGTCCAATGATCAAGATAAGTGAAGCCTTCCCGTGTGCACCACGTCTTCAGCCATGTGTTTTGATTAATTATTTCCAGCTGTCCATATGGTCCTTTGCAAGGTGCCGGTAGTATACCAGAAAATACCACAGTTTTGGTTTTCTCTTTTAATTTCCTTCCTAGCTCTCAGAATTAGTTTTGCAGGGATTTTGGTCTGTCTCTTCCAATGTTGTTTGTACCGATGTGGACGACTACTACCGGGTCGTCTCCTGTTCGTTCTAGGAGCCTGTCCACGTTCTCAGTGATGTGCTTGACAGAGACTGCCGGAAGGCAGCACACTGTTGTAGTAAGGGGGTCCAAACTGCGAATTGAACTTGCTGTGTTTCTCAATATGTGTTTCCCCAACAATCATGACCTCCCTTCTTTTTGCTGTCTGGTCACCACTGTCAATAGGGTCCTGGATGTTGTTCCTTTCGCTCTCTTGTTGTTGGTTTTGCTCATCAGAATTTTGAAGTGACTCAAATTTGTTGATTGTTTTGATTTCTGCTGGTTGTGTTTGATGAAGTTTCTTTTTCTCCCTGCTTCTGCCTTCCTGAACCCAGCTGTTCTGACCTTCCATCTCCTTGGTGGCTTTCATTCTGTTAGGGGTGATGCAGACTTCCATGAATTGTGGGTGTGCCAGCTCCTCAAGATCCTGTTGCTGTCTCATTTCTTCCAGCTTCATTTCTAGCATACTTACTAGTTTATGCAAGTTCTGGATCGCGCGGCACTTTACGCACACTTGATTTAGCTCTGCTGGGTTTTCTCGGATTTCCCACATCGTGCAGGTGTCACAGATTACTGGCTTGAAGACCATGTTGATGTTTTTTTTTTTTTTTTTTTTTTTTTTTTTTAAGTTTAGTTTCTTCTGCATCCGTCAACCTGCTTTCAGACTGCTTCTAAACTGCTCTGTACTTTTACACGCCTGTACTTCTCCCACGCTGTCGCTTCCACTCGCTGTCGCTGGGAAGACTGCATTGTTCTGCTGTGCTGTTGGCTCCTGCCCTCTCCCGTGTCTCAGAATGGCGCTGAATTTGAATCAGCTGCTCCGAGTTTCAGCTTGTTTGTTATCAGAAAAACACACGCGGCTGTTTGACTTTGAGCTGCAGTGTTTCTCCAATGTCCTGCGTTTTTTGATTAAAGCAATTAAAGATGCAATTTCTCTTTACTGCTTCTAAACTGCTCTGTACTTTTCCACGCCTGTACTTCTCCCACTTCTCAGCCTTGTGACAATCTATTTTTAAGGGAGGATATTGGCAGTTGAGGCCACGTGTGATTTGAACAAGGAGGAGGGGGGCATATGTAGCAAAGTGCCCCGCCCCTGGGCTATTTATTTTGTTTATTAAATGCTGAGCGCAACCAAGTGCTCAGCTTCACCAAACTCTGCATCTCTATCTGTCCTGTGTGTTACTGTTCTAGGTCTGACATCACCACTCAGTCAGCCTTGTGACAATCTATTAAATCATTCTGGGATTTTTGTTTTACATTTAGATTTGTCTACTTTTTGGATGTAATTGTTTTGCACCTCTAGTGCTACATTTTTAAAAAAACAGCCAACCTTTTTTCTGTGGGTGTTTTCTCTATTTTACTCCAATCTACAATCTTCTGTTAGTCTCTGTTTCATACCTTCATAGTTTGCCTTTCTAGAATTGTAAACCTTAGCTTCAGTCATTACTTTTGGGGTGTTAAAAAGCACTTCAAATGAGATGAATGTTGTGGTGTGAGTTTGCCAATGGTTCTCTGACCTCTGTTTTAGTTATTATGTCTTCTGTCTGCCAAATGGCCTCTTCTCATTTGTAAACTTTCTTATATTCTTAAAATGGATTTAATTTTTTGCCACTGATCAACACAAAAAAAAGTCCATAATGTCAAAGTAAAAAATAAAATCTACAAATTGTTCTAAATCAATTACAAATACAAAACAGAAAATTGATGATTGCATAAGTATTCACCCACTTGAGTCAATATTTGGTAGAGGCACCTTTGGCGGCAATTATAGCCATGAGTCTATTTGGATAAGTCTCTACCAGCGTTGCACATCTGGACACTGCAATTTTTGCCCATTCTTCTTTGCAAAATTGCTCAAGCTCCGTCAAGTTGGATGGGGACTTTTGACAGTTAACTGTCTTCAGCAACCTCACCTTGTTATCTGATTGGCTGTTCAACACCCAGTTTTTTTCCTCCTACACAGCTGTTTTTGTTTCAGTTAATGATTGTGTTTCAACCTACATATTGAAATGATGATCATTAGCACCTGTTTGTTATAATTGTTTAATCATACACCTGACTATATGCCTACAAAATCCCTGACTTTGTGCAAGTGTACCTAGAAGAATTGATGCTGTTTTGAAGGCAAAGGGTGGTCACATCAAATATTGATTTGATGTAGATTTTTCTTCTGTTCACTCACTTTGCATTTTGTTAATTGATAAATATAAACTATTAACATGTCTATTTTTGAAAGCATTCTTACTTTACAACATTTTTTCACACCTGCCTAAAACTTTTGCACAGTACTGTGTGTGTGTGTGTGTGTATATATATATATATATATATAATATATATATATATATATATATATATATATATATATATATATATATATATCAGTTCATACGTCAGGAAAGGTTGGGAGTTCCACACTGCCTCTGCAGAGGCAAGGAAAAGAAAGGAATACTGCAGCTACCAATCTCTGCTCTAACCGAGGAGTTTAAGTGCGCCAAAGTCCGACTGAAAATGACATTAGTAGATTCACGAGACAGATGCATAAGGAAGGCAGCACCTGTGTTGAAAACTGGAAGAAAACGGACGGCAAAGAAAGATGTGGAAGATGCTAAGGCTGTTTTTCGAATCGGAGATATTATGGGGCAACTTCAGCATGGAAAAGAAGGTTTTGTCTCAGTTCAGCTCCTCCTACATGGCACAAGGCAACCCTGGAGGAAGCTGGTAGTCAATGAGGTGCAAAAGCAAGAGGAGAGGATCAGGTGTGTAAAGGCCCAGCTCAAGCAGGGAGAATGGATGAGATGGGAGAGTGTGGAACAATGCAAGATCGACTGGCAAGACCTATGGACAATGGAACAGAGCAGGATCAGTTTCCTCATCAGTTTTATGCATATGATGTTCTCCCATCACCACAGAACCTAAACCTCTGGGTGGGTGAAGATCCCTCATGTCCTTTGTGTTCATCACCTGCAACATTAAGGCACCTTTTGACAGGATGTAAGCTGGGTCTTAGCATTGGAAGACAAGTGTAACCTGACCAATAAGTTGCCACCAGTTACATCAAAGCATTACACACAAAAGACAATATTCCTCTGTCCAGGAGAGCAATCACCAAGAAAAGGTGTTAAAACCAAGCCCAAACCAAACCAATAAGAAAAACGTATTTTTCCACCTGAGATTGCACCCACAAACCTTCGACCAGTCATTGTCTTGTGGTCTGGATCAGCATGCCTTGTTCATCTGGTAGAGTTAACAGTGTCATGGAAAGATGCTGTGGATGAGGCGTATGAGAGGAAGAAATTTCGGTATGCTCAACTAGCTGCTGAAGCCGAACAGCGAGGATGGAGAGTCCTAGTTTACTCAGCGGAGGTGGGTAAACCCGGTTTCTCAGAGACGTCGGGTTCAGTGGCCAAGAGTTGCATTGCACAGCAAAGAACTTATCTCAAGCAGCAGAAAGGAGCGACAACTGGCTGCGGTTGAGACGGAAAGATTCTGGATGGGGATCTCAAGCACAATAGAAAGAAAGCAACGCTGATGTACAGGTAAGTAAGCTGGGCTGAGCTGAGTGGGGGATGGAGGGGAGTGATGCTGGGACACCAGAATCACTGTTGAGCCCTCTTGAGGTGTCGTGGGCTAGTCAACGAAACACAGAGGATGGAAGGCGCCCACTTGAAGACCCCAGAGATGTACCCTACTTAGCTCAATCCAGACGGTTGTCATGCTGATGCGCTGGGGAGACCGCACTGGGTTGATTCCCGGAGCCAGCATCGCAGCTGTTGTGCTGATACACTGGGGAGGCAAAATGAGCTGATCCCTGGAGCCAGCATTACACTTCAGCAATCAACACCAGACAGAAGGATATCTACATCATCCAGATGGAAAACAACGCAAATGGATGGAGATGCAGATGGATCACATTAGTTTACTGCAAAGCTACATCTTAGTTGGTGCTTATCTTGGCAAGAGCCAAGTTCAAATCAGCATGAAGTTCAACATCTACTCTCATGTAATGGAAATCATATATATACACACACACACACACACATACACGAAAGCACAGAAATATAATTACATACACACATCCATCTATACATATTAATAAGAAGACGAAGAAGAAGAAGAAGAAGAAGATCCCTGGTTATTGGGGAAAATAAAAGGAATAAAACAGACACATTCAGTGGTGTTTTATAAATCAGTGTCTTTAAAGCAGCTTTAAGAAGTTATCATTTGTTGGCAATTCTTCGTTTCTGAGCCAAAATTTATCACTTACAGTACCTCAGGAAATTCCAACACTAATTAATAGACTATAGTATAATGTTATATAATGTCTATGATAGCCAAAGGTCGACAAACCTATAAAGCATCAATTCAATTTCACAGTCACATAAAAAATAGATGACTAAGATTCACCTTTCTTGTGATTTAAAGATTTTTAAAAAGTTTAATCAAATACAGCAATCCAAAGAACACTAATCAAAAATAATAATGAAAAAAAATACATTAAAGGGTTGATTTTTGAGACAACTTGACATGGATAGGAAAAATCTGTTATCTTACTGTATTATTTACTGGTATTCTGATGTTTCTTACTCTTAGTGAAAATGTGATATTTCTTATATTATAAAGGCACGTGGCTGGTAGAGCCTTGTTTAAACTCAATTTTGAGGGGTATGTCTTCTTGGCCATTTAAAAACTGATCTGGACGCATTTCATATGCTCCGTGTCTGTGTGACAGACATTTTTTTTGTTCAAATTTCGTGAAAATCCGTGTGGTAGTTTTTAATTTCTGTGAGTAATTTAATTTTAATTCCTTAGGTCACTTACTGTATGTGTTGTGGATTTTGACTTTGTCCATGTGGCGGAGTGTCCTGCCCTTTTATGTTTAAGTGTTTTCGGGAAATAATTAACAAATGATTTGTGTTAATGTGAATTACACTCCCACTTTCGGTAGTATTATTATTTGTTAACAATTTTATTAATTATTATTTATTATTATTATGTATTGTTTGGCCAGATGAGCGAGACGCTGTCAGCCAGGTTATTGTTTTTATTTTTGAAAACCTTGTGATGATGTGTGACTGATCAGCTAGTGATTACTTAACTAGCTGACAGGTCACGCATCCTTATTTATGTGCAGACTGTGACAAGCCTATAAAAGCCTGCAGCTGCTATAAAAGCCTGCAGCTGTCTGTGCTCAGTGTTGTGTGTGTCAGAGGAGAGACGTAAGTCAAGCTTAGTGTGCTTGTTTAAGCGCGATTATTTGTGCGTCTATTTGTTTGCCCACGTGCCTTTTGTTTTGTGTGTTTTTGGTTAAACTAAAAAAAACCAATTTTTGTGTGTTTTTGGTATATATATATACATATATATATATAATATATATTATATATATATATATATATATTATATCATATTAAACAAAAATAAATAATATTTACACGGCGCAAAAATATTTATAAATTGTTATAAAAACATTGGACTGCTCACAGAGCACAAAAATGAAAGGCTTAAACAAAAATCAATCAGATACAAATAGAGGTCAGGCTGGGCGATCGCCTTCACTGTTCCTCTATCTGCTGTTTTTAAATTAATCTCTCCTCTCACTCTCCCGTTCTCCACTTCCGAGCACACAGACGGAGTGCAGAGCTGCAGGTATTTATGCAGGTGACCATCTCCCGATTAGCAACAAATTAATCACTTAATTCGGGATATGGCCACCTTCTGCACGGGTTTTATAATGTGGATGGGGCTTCCCATCCACGCTGCAAAACAATAACAAAACTAAAATACACCTACGCTGTCATACAATAAATAATAAACAAACAAAACACAGCGGTTCGCCGTCATCTATAAACAAAAACACAATACAATAAACAAATACAAAATAACACAGGGGCTGAGGGTGAGACCCCGTTCTAAAAATAAACAAACAATACGATTAAACAGCAGGGCTTTCCTACCACCCTGCTACACCATTATTATGGTTTTTGGTGAATGATGATCTCTGTCATTGGTGATTGTATCAAAAGCCTTCCTTATGTGTGCATAGCCATTTTTACAGCATTGGATCTCGCTGACCACCTTGTGTGTAATAATCGCTTAATAACAATGTTATCTTTCCCCAGGTTTCTTCAAAGTATTTCACAGCGATTAGTAGAAAATAAAATGTAAATTTCTGGCAGAACTCCAAAGAAGTCATCCCGCAACTTTCACCAGCCTTGTTTCCTATCAAGTTTAGTGCATGCACAGTGCAAGGAATATAAATTAAGACAGGCTTGTACACCTTAGTATTTTCCAGACATATTAGCTGCGTTATCATATGACGGCCTCGACAGTTTGAAAAGTCAATTCCACTTTCCTGACAGTAGTTCAGTATAATTCAGCTATTTTCTCACCTAGCGCATAATGATCATGAGCTGATCCTTTTACATGTTGTCGGGGGTGCTGTCAACGCTAACAGAAAAATATTTTGCATCCTTAATCTCTTGAATAGCTGCCAATCTGACTTTTTTACCTGTTAATCCAATTAGCTCTTTACAGACAGAGGAGAAAAGATAGATGTGGTCCCACTTCCAGAATTACCAAATCGTGATAGGCGATCAGACATTTATTTAGTTTTCCTTAATTTATTTTCTCCGTAATCAGTAAACTCCACTCATTCGCTTAATAATTCCTCCTCACGTTCCCCCTCATACCTTGTCACCCTCATAACTCTTTTAACTATCCGACAATTACATCATTAAACAATTAAGTCAAATTTAATAACTCAAACAATTGACCTACACTGGAGTTAATTCTGATTCCAGTGTCCTCCCCAGGGTCTTAAGGCCTCCTATACCCTCCCTTTATATGTCACACCTGGAATAATAATGATAACAATTTTTAATGAAACGTTCCAGTTCAAATGAATAACGATCATTGTAAACGATAACAATAGCTATCATTTTGATTGCTTTCAGAGCGATTTTTTTCCTGCTACAATGATAACGATAAATGTTCCTGGCCAATCAGAGCTGTATTAACTGTGACATCATCACCTACCTGGTGTTATTGTTTATATTATTTTAAACAAGGTAAACAGTAAGTACAGGCATTGTAATGATTTGCTACAGAGAAGACTGCCACCCGCTGTTCCACTGCAGAAAATCACATCGGAAAACTGGTTCTAGTATACATCAAGAAATGTTTTTTTTTTTTTTTTTTTTTTTTTTTTTGTTATAAATTATTTGATCAACAACCATTAATGTATAATTATAGCACAAGCACAATGTATGATCCAATATGTTCCATAAAGACATGTCAGTCTGCACACTGAAGTTGCTTTTTTTTGCTATAATAATAATAATAATAATAATAATAATAATAATAATAATAATAATAATAATAATAATAATAATAATAATTAGTATACATATATAATACACACTTTATGGAACATCATCTATCGTCATAAGGTGTAATATAATTATCTGAGCTCATTTTTTCCTCTTCTATATACTGTATTTTCTTTCCTCCTATCCCTATATAACTGAACTGTATCCCATTAAGACCACCCATGCAGCGTTTGACAGGTGTCACAACATGTCAGTTTATCAGCCAAGATGATTATTGGTTGTAGTTACGTTGGAAATTCTTTATATCCTGTAGTTACTTAGTAAAGCCTGGCCATGCAGCATTTGACAGGCTGCACAGACGTGACAATAAGCAGGTTTTTGTGGAATGGCATTAAAAGAGGTAATAAACAGGGCATGATACGAAGTGAGGTGATGTAAAACAGGTTATAAACTGTATATTGAACGAGTTGGCTTTGTTTTATTTTTTTTATAGAATGGCTTTATAATTTATTTATTTTTATTGAATTATCTCCACTACCCTTATAACACATGTAAATGTGTTAGATCAATTACATTTAATTGTAATTTCCAGCCATTGTTTTTTAGGTGAATCTGTCAGTATCTGCTGTACTGAGTTCATTACCACTCTCTGAGTCCTTATCAGTAGATGAGCTGGTTAATGCTACAACACCACCTTGACAGGTATCTTAGATATGTAGTGCCAATCAAAACTTGGAGAGTGTCTTTCAAAAAAGCTCACCTTGGTTTAATGATACACCTCATAAGATGAACCATAAGAGTCATATAATAGAACGGAGAGGGCAGGAATCTAAACTGCATGTTCATTACATCTCATGGAAGGGCCAGATGGATATATATAGGAAGCCTCTGGCGTTGGCTAGATTATCATATTATTCAATTTAATTGAAACAAATAAAAATAATCCTAATTTATTTTTGCTACCCTAGAAAAATTAATCAACCTTTCCCCTAATAGTCCTACCCTTGACATTGGCTCCTCTCGCAGCTGCAATTACTTCTTACATTTTTTTTAAAATAAAATACTAGACATCAGAAATGAGATTCCACAACCACCTTCGATTATGGAGGACTCCAGCACAGTTTTACCAACTACACCTGGTATGGGGGCTTTTTGTTACTGACAGAGCTAGTTCAACATATGAGAGCTACTACAGGCTCTCTTGATCCTATTCCTACAAAACTATTATATGTTCTTACTGTTATTAATACTCATATTTAAAGCTGTGGTAAAGCCTATGCTTAAGAAACATAATTTGGGCCCTAAAGTCATAAATAATTATGGGCCAGTCTCCAATCTACCATTCTTAATGGTACATTCAAGAAGGTTCAGTCTGTTTTTTCTGCTGCACATAGCACCGAGACGGCCCTTGTCAGAGTTGTGAATGATCTGCTGATAAGCTCTGACTCTGGCTTTCCATCAGTTTTAATTTTTCTAGCTCTAAGTGCAGCCCTTGATAATGATACTGAATCGTCTTGACTGTCTGGACTTGTCCTATCCTGGTTCAAATCTCACCTTTCTGATAAGTTTCAGTTTGTCTCTATTGGGGAGATAAAATTAGCATTATCATAAGTTGTCTGCGGTGTTCTATAGGCTCCATTCTAGGTCCCTTGTTGTTTTCATTATATATACTACCATTGGGTGATATTATCCGCAGACACAGAGTGAACTTCCATTACTATGCTGATGATACCCAGCTATATTTGTCCCTAAAGTCAGGAATTTCTTCTGCCTGGGTGTTATTAGCTACTTCTCTTACAAGCACAGAATTTTCTAATGTTGAACTCAGATAAGTCCTGAGTTCTGTTAGTGGGCTCACAGAACCAACTAAAAGGAAATGTGGGATTACATGAGCTTGAACCTTGCAGTCTCTCATTAAAACTTAAACTGGAAATTAAGAGTTTGGGGGTCATCGTTGATTCTCATATTAGAGAAGTTACTGAAGTATCTTTTTACCATTTGAGAAATATAGCTAAACTTATACCAATTATTTCTGTATCTGATGCCGAGAGGCTAATGCATGCTTTTGTTTCATCTAGAATTGATTATTCTAATGCACATTTTTCTGGTGTCCCAGAATGTGTGATATCCTGTTTGCAGCTTGTTCAGAATACCGCTGGTAGAATTCTGACTAAAACCAGGAAAAGTGAAAGTATTACCCCTGTTTTGGTCTCTTTACACTGGCTCTCTGTGCAGTATAGAATTGATATTAAGAATTTTCTGTTAAGTAACAAGGCCTTGAATGGATTAGCACCTCTAAAAGGTATTGACAGTGTCGACCCAAGGGACTTTTTCAGCCTGAAAAAAGAAACAAGGACCAGGGGTCACAAATGGAGTTTAGAAAAAGGGGCATTCAGAACAGAAAATAGGAGACACTTTTTTACACAGAGAATTGTGAGGGTCTGGAATCAACTCCCCAGTAATGTTGTTGAAGCTGACACCCTGGGATCCTTCAAGAAGCTGCTTGATGAGATTTTGGGATCAATAAGCTACTAACAACCAAACAAGCAAGATGGGCCGAATGGCCTCCTCTCGTTTGTAAACTTTCTTATGTTCTTATGTTCTAGTTATTTGCAGGAGTTACTGATCCTGTATCTTCCAAACCGCACTTTGAGATCACAGGATGCAGGGCTGCTGGTTATTCCTAGGGTTAACAACAGCAACACAGGAGGTAGGACTTTTTCTTGTAGAGCTCCTAAATTATGGAATGCTCTGCCTTCGTTTGTCAGGGATGTTGGGACCGTTACAGTGTTCAGGAGACTTGGACTTCTCTTTCTTGGGCACTTGGTGCTCAAGCTTCTCCTGCACTTGCTCTTTGGGTTTAAACTCTTCCCACACAGGTTCTTTGTGTGCCAGGAGCTTAATTTTACTTCCTGCTTGTGCGACTTGGGGCATTCATGCCATCCATGACGATCCACTTACAAAGTCCACACCAATCTGGAGGGGCAATGTAGCAGTTCAGCCAATGGTGGTGCTCGTCCCTGCAGTACACATGATGTTGGGGATGTTAGATGTGATGTTAGATGTTGGGAGTGGTGTAGGGTGCCTCTGCTCCTTTGCCTGGGAGTCCTTTTCCCTCTCTTTTAGTAAGCTGTCCAATGATGGCCTTGATATAGTTAATAGCTCTTTGTCATCAGGAAGGTTTCCTTCTTCTTTAAAAACCACCTTAGTGAAACCTTTACTTCAGAAATCGAATCTGGATAGTTCAGTTGTAAGTAATTTTAGACCTTTTTTAAACCTTCCTTTTTTATCAAAGGTACTTGAAAAAGTAGTTTTTAAACAAATTAATAGTTTCCTCGGAAATAATAATATCTTTGAGAAATTTCAATCAGGATTTCGCGCTAACCATAGCACTGAGACTGCGCTTGTCAAAGTGGTAAATGATCTACGTATAAGTATAGATCTGTACTGATCCTTTTAGATCTGAGTGCTGCTTTTGATACTGTGGATCACAAGATTTTAATTAATCATTAACTTGTATCTTGTTAAGAACATAAGAACATAAGAAAGTTTACAAACGAGAGGAGGCCATTCGGCCCATCTTGCTCGTTTGGTTGTTAGTAGCTTATTGATCCCAGAATCTCATCAAGCAGCTTCTTGAAGGATTCCAGGGTGTCAGCTTCAACAACATTACTGAGGAGTTGATTCCAGACCCTCACAATTCTCTGTGTAAAAAAGTGTCTCCTATTTTCTGTTCTGAATGCCCCTTTGTCTAAACTCCATTTGTGACCCCTGGTCCTTGTTTCTTTTTTCAGGCTGAAAAAGTCCCTTGGGTCGACACTGTCAATACCTTTTAGAATTTTGAATGCTTGAATTAGGTCGCCACGTAGTCTTCTTTGTTCAAGACTGAACAGATTCAATTCTTTTAGCCTGTCTGCATATGACATGCCTTTTAAGCCCGGAATAATTCTGGTCGCTCTTCTTTGCACTCTTTCTAGAGCAGCAATATCTTTTTTATAGCGAGGTGACCAGAACTGAACACAATATTCAAGATGAGGTCTTACTAGTGCATTGTACAGTTTTAACATTACTTCCCTTGATTTAAATTCAACACTTTTTCACAATGTATCCGAGCATCTTGTTAGCCTTTTTTATAGCTTCCCCACATTGCCTAGATGAAGACATTTCTGAGTCAACAAAAACTCCTAGGTCTTTTTCATAGATTCCTTCTCCAATTTCAGTATCTCCCATATGATATTTATAATGTACATTTTTATTTCCTGCGTGCAGTACCTTACACTTTTCTCTATTAAATGTCATTTGCCATGTGTCTGCCCAGTTCTGAATCTTGTCTAGATCATTTTGAATGACCTTTGCTGCTGCAACAGTGTTTGCCACTCCTCCTACTTTTTGTGTCGTCTGCAAATTTAACAAGTTTGCTTACTATACCAGAATCTAAATCATTAATGTAGATTAGGAATAGCAGAGGACCTAATACTGATCCCTGTGGTACACCACTGGTTACCACACTCCATTCTGAGGTTTTTCCTCTAATCAGTACTTTCTGTTTTCTACAAGTTAACCACTCCCTAATCCATGTACATGTGTTTCCCTGAATCCCAACTGCGTTCAGTTTGAGAATTAATCTTTTGTGCGGGACTTTGTCAAAAGCTTTCTGGAAATCTAAATAAACCATGTCATATGCTTTGCAATTATCCATTATCGATGTTGCATCCTCAAAAAAATCAAGCAAGTTAGTTAGGCACGATCTCCCTTTCCTAAAACCATGTTGACTGTCTCCCAGTACCCTGTTACCATATAGGTAATTTTCCATTTTGGCTCTTATTATAGTTTCCATAAGTTTGCATATAATAGAAGTCAGGCTTACTGGTCTGTAGTTACCTGGTTCAGTTTTGTTTCCCTTTTTGTGGATCGGTATTACGTTTGCAATTTTCCAGTCTGTCGGTACCACCCCTGTGTCAAGAGACTGCTTGCATGATCTTGGTTAGCGGTTTGTAAATTACTTCTTTCATTTCTTTGAGTACTACTGGGAGGATCTCATCCGGCCCAGGGGATTTGTTTATTTTAAGAGCTCCTAGTCCCTTTAACACTTCTGCCTCTGTTATGCTAAAGTTATTTAAAACTGGATAGGAACTGGATGACATGTGGGGCATGTTGTCAGTATCTTCCTTTGTAAAAACTTGTGAAAAGTAATCATTTAACATATTTGCTATTTTTTTTTCTTCCTCTACGATTTTGCCATTTGTATCTCTTAAACATTTAATCTCCTCTTTGAATGTTCTCTTGCTGTTGTAATATTGGAAAAACATTTTGGAATTGGTTTTAGCTCCCTTAGCAATGTTCATTTCTATTTCTCTCTTGGCCTTTCTAACTTCCTTTTTGACTTGCATTTGCAGTTCTGTGTACTCTTTCTGTGTACTTTCTTTTTGGTCCTTTTTTAATGCTCTGTAAAGTGCCTTTTTTCGCTGAATATTTTTTTTAATTGATCTATTAAAACCATTTTGGCAATTTAGTTTTACATTTAGATTTGTCTATTTAGAGAGTTCTCATCTTAGAGAATAGGTGGGCAGCCAGGTAGTGTCCTAAACTGGTTCATATCATATTTAATGAACAGACAGTATTTTGTTGCTTAGGAGAATCTACATCTGGACTAGCTAATATTACACGTGGTGTTCCGCAGGGCTCCATTCTTGGTCCCATGTTATTTTCTTTATACATGCTGCCACTCGGGGAGGTTATTCGTAAACATGGGGTGAATTTCCACAGCTATGCAGATGACACACAGATTTATATATCTGTTAAACCAGATGACACAACAGCTATCAATACCCTTTTCAAATGCCTAGCCAATATTAGAAGCTGGATGTCTCAGAATTTCTTACAGTTAAATTCCAATAAGACAGAAGTCTTACTTTTAGACTCTAATCAAAAGACGGACTTGACAAATATTGATCTAGGTATGCTAAAATCAAATGGGGTCCTAAATCCTAGGGGTTATTTTTGATTCTGCACTTTCCTTTGAACCACATTTAAAATACATTACTAGAGTACCCTTTCATTTAAGAACCATTGCAAAAGTTAGATCATTCTTGTCCTTGGATGATGCAAAGAAATTAGTACATGCTTTTATTTTTTCTAGGTTAGATTACTGTAACGCTTTATTTTCTGGACTTCCAAGTCTATATCACGCCTACAGCTAGTGCAAATTCTGCTGCTAGAATGCTAACTAGAACGAAAAAAAGGGGCTCACATTACTTCTGTGTTGAAATCATTGCATTGGCTTCCTGTGCGTTATAGGATTGATTTTAAAATTATATTACTAGTTTTTAAAGCACTGAATGGACTAGCTCCACAATATCTAAATGATATTCCTAATTCCTTATCAGCCTGAACGCACTCTGAGATCTGCAAATGCTGGCCTTTTATGTATTCCGAGGGTGAATAGTAAAAGGATGAGAGGCGCTACTTTCTGTTTTAATGCCCCCACACTCTGGAACTCCTTACCCCTTTTTATCAGAGATTCACCTTCAAAAACATACTTTTTTAATATAGCTTTTCCATAACATTTTTATGTTTTTATTTATTATTTTATTGTTACTTCTGTTTTTAATAACTGTACTCTTTTCTTACTGTTTATTATTGTGTTTTTGTATTATTTTCTGTATGTAAAGCGCTTTGAATTGTATTGTACATGAATTGCACTATTTAAATAAAGGTTTATTATTATTATTATTATTATTATTATTATTATTATTATTATTATTGTACGACCAGGTCTGACATTACAATTTTCCCTTTCCAGTCCGATGTCTGTCCGGCATTATCAAAAAGACGTCAAGCAGAGGTCTCTAGTCGTTTTTTTTCTGGAAAAAGCTAAGAAAACATTTCAATGGCTGAGTGAGACCAACAGGAGCAATACACATAGCCCCTGCACCACAGAGATAACACAGACACAAACAAAGAAAATAGCTGCTTCCGCATCCAGTGACGAGCATTTTGAGATATTATAGAAATAAAATAATAACTTGGATCACATTATTGAGGAGTTTGGTGATAAAACGAGTGATGAGGAGAGGATTTATCAGTATGCACAACTACGAAGAGGTATGTGAAAAATACAGCGAACAAGGGGTGGGGCTTGGCTGGAGATGCAGTACTGAGAGTCCTTTTGATATGCAGTGACTTTTAACCTGTTTTACTGTGAAAAAAAAATCTTTTAAACAGCACGTGTGAAAATAAATTGGACCTGACACGCCTGACAGTGCCGTTCTGAGACACGGGCGAGGGGAGGAGCCAACAGCACAGCAGAACGACGCAGCTATAAATGAGGCAGTCTTCCCAGCGACAGCGAGTGGAAGCGACAGCGTGGGAGAAGTACAGGCATGGAAAAGTGCAAAGCAGTTTAGAAGCAGTTTGAAAGCAGGTTGACAGCTGCAGAAGAAACTAAACTTAAAAAAAAAAAAAAAAAAAAAAAACATCAACATGGTCTTCAAGCCAGTAATCTGTGACACCAGCATGATGTGCGAAATCCAAGAAAACCCAGCAGAGCTAAACCAAGTGTGCGTAAAGTGCCTTACTACAAAAGTGTGCTGCCTTCCGGGAGCCTCGGTCAAGCACATCACTGAAAATGTGGACAGGCTCCTGGAACGAACAGGAGACGACCCGGTAGTAGTCGTCCACATCGGTACAAACAACATTGGAAGAGACAGACCAAAATCCCTGCAAAACAAATTCAGAGAGCTAGGAAGGAAATTAAAAGAGAAAACCAAAACTGTGGTATTTTCTGGTATACTACCCGCACCTTGCAAAGGACCATATGGACAGCTGGAAATAATTAATCAAAACGCATGGCTGAAGACGTGGTGCACACGGGAAGGCTTCACCTATCTTGATCATTGGACCACATTCTACAACGAGGACTATCTGTATAGACGGGATGGACTGCATTTAAATAACAAGGGAACTAGTCTACTCGGAGAAAAGATCCTCGAGCAGGTTCGGAAGCATTTAAACTAGAAAGGAAGGGGGGAGAAATCAACAAAAAAACAGAAGGGAGACCGCATCAAAACAAGAACAACAACTCAGGTAAGACAACCATTAAATGTATTTATCTAAATGCTAGAAGTATCAGAAACAAAATTCTAGAACTTGAAGCTACTGCACTAACAGGTAACTATGATGTGATAGGTGTTACAGAAACGTGGTTATCTGAGAGTGATGGGGACGAATATAATATTTGTGGGTATACACTGTATAGGAAAGACAGGCAGGACAGAAGACGAGGAGGGGTAGCGCTATACATAAGAAACAGTCTTGAAGCCCAGGTGTTAAACCTGGACAAAGAAAATAAAACCGAATCAATATGGGTCAGAATAACAGACAAAAATTCAAAAGGCATAATAATAGGAGCATGCTATAGACCGCCAGATTCAGATGGTGAGCACAATAATCTGTTATACAATGACATTAGAAATGTGTGTAGCAAAGGAGAAGCCATACTAATGGGGGATTTCAACTTCCCCCAAATAAAATGGGAAAACCCTGTGGGTAGCGCGAAGGATGAAATAGAAATGGTGGAAATGACAAATGACTGCTTCCTAACACAATTTGTCAAGGCACCCACTAGAGGGGAGGCATGCCTTGATTTAGTCTTTTCAAATAACGAAGATAGAATAACTAAAACAGAGGTCAGAGAACCACTGGCAAACTCAGACCACAACATGGTCTCATTTGAAGTGTTTTTTAAATCCCCAAAAGTAAAGACTAAAGCTAAGGTTTACAATTTTAGAAAAGCAAACTATGAAGGTATGAAACAGAGACTAACAGAAGTAGATTGGAGTAAAATAGAGAAAACATCCATAGAAAAAGGATGGTTGTTCTTCAAAAATGTAGTACTAGAGGCGCAAAACAATTACATCCCTAAAGCAGTCAAATCTAAATGTAAACTCAATTGCCAAAATGGTTTAATAGAGCAATTAAAAAAAATATTCAGTAAAAAAAGGCACTTTACAGAGCATTAAAAAGGGACCAAAAAGAAAGTACGCAGAAAGAGTACACAGAACTGCAAACGCAAGTCAAAAAGGAAGTTAGAAAGACCAAGAGAGAAATAGAAATGAACATTGCTAAGGGGGCTAAAACCAATTCCAAAATGTTTTTTTCCAATATTACAACAGCAAGAGAACATTCAAAGAGGAGTGTAGCAGGGGGAGATCTGTGCTGACTCTGCTGGCGTGTTCACAGTACTGCAGGAAGAGGGCGGCAGTCATCCAACAACCGCCTGTGAGTCATGGCAGTGACACGGGGAGGTGGGAAAGTGGGTGTGTGGACTTTCCCCCTCTCTGAATGGCTGAGAGGCGAGTCTTGGGATATTGCTAGCCCTATAAAAAAATGCTCTGCTGTTTCCTCAGCTCTGCCCTTTAAACACGCCGAGAGTGCTGAAGCGCTGGTCGAGGACCGAGAACCAGTCGGGAGAAACCGAAACTGAGTGTGTCAAAGCGAGACAGTGAAAGCAGGGAACCCTTGGGCAGACCCCGGAGTATTGTAACGGAGCAGGCTAGTTAGCGACGGTGATCCGGGTCGCATGGGTAGCAGCGACTGGGATATAGCTTTCAAGTGCAGCACCTTTTCTTTGTAGTTTTGTTACTGTTTTATTTTCCCTGTTTCTTTGTGCCTTCTGTTTTGAATTATTGTTTCGAAGCACCTGCAAGGGCGCCGGTATTGTGTACCATCGCTTGGTATGTCCGTGGTTCTGTTTACCATCGTTGGTAAATCAGACCACGGACCCACAGCGCCATCTGCGGGATAAAAGAAAAATAGCACCCCGAAATAAAACTGGGCACCTGTGCGATGTTGCCAAATCCACCTGTCTGTCTCCTGTGTCAGTGAATTACCCACCACCCTTCCACAAGGAGGTTACATGTCTAAGAGATACAAATGGCAAAATCGTAGATCAAGAAAAAAAAAATAGCAAATATATTAAATGATTACTTTTCACAAGTTTTTACAAAGGAAGATACTGACAACATGCCCCACATGTCATCCAGTTCCTATCCAGTTTTAAATAACTTTAGCATAACCGAGGCAGAAGTGTTAAAGGGACTAGGAGCTCTTAAAATAAACAAATCCCCTGGGCCAGATGAGATCATCCCAACAGTACTCAAAGAAATGATTTTTGACAACAGTTATTTACAAACCGCTAACCAAGATCATGCAGCAGTCTCTTGACACAGGGGTGGTACCGACAAAATTGCAAACGTAATACTGATCCACAAAAAGGGAAACAAAACTGAACCAGGTAACTACAGACCAGTAACCCTGACTTCTATTATATGCAAACTTATGGAAACTATAATAAGATCCAAAATGGAAAATTACCTATATGGTAACAGGGTCCTGGGAGACAGTCAACATGGTTTTACGAAAGGGAGATCGTGTCTAACTAACTTGCTTGATTTTTTTGAGGATGCAACATCGATAATGGATAATTGCAAAGCATACGATATGGTTTATTTAGATTTCCAGAAAGCTTTTGACAAAGTCCCGCACAAAAGATTAATTCTCAAACTGAACGCAGTAGGGATTCAAGGAAACACATTTACATGGATTAGGGAGTGGTTAACATGTAGAAAACAGAAAGTACTGATTAGAGGAAAAACCTCAGAATGGAGTGTGGTAACCAATAGTGTACCACAGGGATCAGTATTAGGTCCTCTGCTATTCCTAATCTACATTAATGATTTAGATTCTGGTATAGTAAGCAAACTTGTTAAATTTGCAGACGACACAAAAATAGGAGGAGTGGCAAACACTGTTGCAGCAGCAAAGGTAATTCAAAATGATCTAGACAAGATTCAGAACTGGGCAGATACATGGCAAATTACATTTAAAAGAGAAAAGTGTAAGGTACTGCACGCAGGAAATAAAAATCTACATTATAAATATCATATGGGAGATACTGAAATTGGAGAAGGAATCTATGAAAAAGACCTAGGAGTTTTTGTTGACTCAGTAATGTCTTCATCTAGACAATGTGGGGAAGCTATAAAAAAGGCTAACAAGAGCTCGGATACATTGTGAAAAGTGTTGAATTTAAATCAAGGGAAGTAATGTTAAAACTGTACAATGCACTAGTAAGACCTCATCTTGAATATTGTTTTCAGTTCTGGTCACCTCGCTATAAAAAAGATATTGCTGCTCTAGAAAGAGTGCAAAGAAGAGCGACCAGAATAATTATGGGCTTAAAAGGCATGTCATATGCAGACAGGCTAAAAGAATTGAATCTGTTCAGTCTTGAACAAAGAAGACTACGCGGCGACCTAATTCAAGCATTCCTAATTCAAAAAGGTATTGACAATGTTGACCCAAGGGACTTTTTCAGCCTGAAAAAAGAAACAAGGACCAGGGGTCACAAATGGAGATTAGACAAAGGGGCATTCAGAACAGAAAATAGGAGACACTTTTTTACACAGAGAATTGTGAGGGTCTGGAATCAACTCCCCAGTAATGTTGTTGAAGCTGACACCCTGGGATCCTTCAAGAAGCTGCTTGATGAGATTCTGGGATCAATAAGCTACTAACAACCAAACGAGCAAGATGGGCCGAATGGCCTCCTCTCGTTTGTAAACTTTCTTATGTTCTTATGAATAAATGGACCACTAAGTGTTAAACAAAACAATTCTCGACACTAACTTTTAAAAAACAAAAGGAAATCACCAGACCTGGAGACAAACCTTCTCCAGGGCTGCTGCTCTCAATGGAACCTCTACCTCCCTTTTATACACCTGTGTGAACATCTATTTGCACCCGTTCACTAATTATCCCATCGCCACATTCTCACTTGCTTTCCCCTTCCCCGTAACCCCTTCCCTGCCCATCGCCAGTACAAACACACCAAAACACACACTAGTTACATAGGGAGTGCTCCCCCAGTGCCACAGTACTGTACAGTGCTTTACAATACTTTTGTATAAAAAGTGCTATATACATTCAATAAATAAATAAATAAATAAGCAAACTATGAAAAAGAAACCAATGTATTAAAGGTAGAAAAAATCACCTTTTTTTATTTCATGCAGCAACATTACCTCAGGCTCCAGAAGTGTTATGGGTAAGAAACCATTGAAGGGAGATGTAAGCTTACCTATTTCAAAAATCCTTATTTTGTGCAGATTCGGAAAATGTATACTTATGCCAGGGTATCTCATTTTTTGTGGCATACTGGGCACATGAAATTGAAGTGGGTGATGTAGGCGGTACAGTTCAAAATAGAAAAGTCAAAGTGGCCTGGTGTCAGTCTAGGACATGTAAATGCCTGGAGATATGTGTAAAGGTGCACATATTTGATATCTGAACTGAGGACACTCCAAGAAATTCAAAAACATTGTCTTGCCAACAATGAAACAAACTGTCAGATTCAGAGGTCCAAATATTGTGACAAACAAGTGATTTTTACTACATACAATGACATATCCTCAGACTGCAGAAGGATTATGGGTAACAAATCACTGACTGAAGACATTGTGTTACCCATTTCTAAAATCCTTATGATGTGCAGATTCAGAAAATATATATATATTTCCCTGGGTATCTCATTCTTTGGTGGTGTACTGGACACATGAAATTGGGGTCGGTAATATACAACATGAGCTGCATAATTCGAGTAGAAAAGTCAAAGTGTTAGCCCAAAACTAATAAAACAATTTACACAAAAACATAGGCAAATCTAGCAGCTTAAAAAAAAAACAATGTATTATTTTCTAGTGCACCCAATACTATTGAAATATATCAATCTAACTCCCATTCTAGCTTTGTAAAATGTTAAAAAGTCATCAACTTTTTTTCTCAAAGAATATTTGAGACAAAACAATGAAAAATAAGATAGAAAAACAGCAGTTTTGTAACAACTTTTTGTATACTTACTAGAGACTTGGAGTTCTGGCGCGAGGGAGGCAGGAACTGTCGTACATTCGTTGGGGTCTCCTTCTCAATGGAGTGCCGCCTCTGAGGGGTCTGGCGTCTCTCAGGCTGAGGGGTGGATGATATGGGCAGGAACCTTGGATATGCTGTGGAAACAAACTGAACTATTTAGACAGTGGTTACTTAGGCCTACCAAACATTTAGGGAGTCTCAGGGCAACACAGCACTATAATTACCTCTATTACTCAAACAAAAAAAAAAAAAAGTGAATGAATCACTGCCGAAGTGGGCAGCGTCAGAACCAGGAAAAGGAATGAACACAAAGACAGATGATGTGAAATGATGATGGCGCTTGCTTGCGCCGGTTTATTGTAAATAAAACAGTTGAACAAACAGAAACAACACAGGACACGGCACATTCGCCAAAATAAAAAGACAAACAAAAACGGACTAACACTTTACAAACGGTGAGCAGATCGACAAACAAACACGGTGAGTTAAATAAACAAGCATCGTGCTGGTCCCACCAGCACGCAATAGCAATTGAAATGATAACTCTCCTACTCTCTCTCTCTCCCGTTCTCCACTCACCGAACACACAACCCTGAGTGAGCGAAAACATGCTGTTTTTATGCAGCTGTACCAAGACTCGATTGCTAATCAATCATTCAATTGGAGTCTCGGTACAACTGCACGTGAATTAATAAAAGTGCAATTCCCCGCGCTCACATATTATTACTTTTTACTTGCACGTGAAGTTCTGTGCAATCCTCGTGCAATACACCAACATTTAACACATCACATGCAACATATAACAGATAATATACACAGGGGCGGGCACTTCGTCACAATCACTAACTCAACTCAGAAATTATTTTCAAAACAGACATAACAGCACATATAACTGGTGATAGTATGTGGCCCACAGGCAGTATGATGATGAGCACTGCTCAAAAATGGTGGAGATTAAGAAACATAATTGATAAACTGATATTCTGACTTGGTGGCCCAGTACTATAGAGCACAGAATAAAAGGTTGTTTTAAATAAGAACAGGTAATCATTCATTTGTCTACCTTTTTCTGAATTAGTCCATGATCCCAAGAAGTCTCCCTATCTGATGACCATGGTACCAAAAGGACATTATGGCACTGGAGAGAGTCCAGCAAAGAGCAACCAGTGACCCAGAGGGTTAAATGAATGAGCTATGAAGATAGGTTGATAGAACTTAACCCCTATGCACCGGACCGCTCTAATTTCGGGTTTTAAACACTGATGACGTAATCTCTTTTCCGGGATGTCTCAAGGCCCTAATAAGCCATGTCATTGAATAAGGTTAGGCAATGCAAACAGAAAAAACGGTATTCTTATACGCTAGTTTTGATGATGCACTCAAAAACGCATCCACAGAAAACTCATCCACCAGTGAGTATTTTGAAGTGGAAGAGGACAAGTTTGAGAGGAGGCTTGTACTTGACAGTACGTATACCACACTACATCATTTGATTTATTTATTTATGTATTTGTTTGTTTGCTAAATTACAGTGGTGGCCATATTTATTGCACTGACATTATCTGGTTATATTTAGTTCTATAACATTTGTACATAAATATAATTCTATTCATAATCAGAATTATTGAAAGTCGGGAAATATACAGTACATTATGTTTATATGCCAAAAATGAATTAATTTGTTTGCTTTACAGTGATGGTCACATTTATTGCACTAATCCAATATAGTTAGGCTTACTACTTTGTCGTCATTTACACCATAGTTAGTTTTTCTATATAATTTTTGTTGTTGTCGTTGTATTAGTAAGTTTTTCTATAAAAATGCTATTCTTGGATATATTGAATTCTATAATGTCTGCATATAAATATGATTTCTCTTAATGGAAAATTATTGAATATTGACTTAACATATTTCATTGTTAAAAGGTTTTACATATGATTTTGCAACGTACATTTGCTTAGTCTTTACTACTTCCATGAAGTAGCTGACACTGCCTGTAAATAAGATTGTTTTGTCATACAGACCACAGCTAAGACAAAATCTTGAAGCTCCTCAACGGTAGAAAATATATAAAATCAGATTTTTTTTTTTATTTGAAATCATCAGCATTCTAATATTTTTTTCTATATCTAACTTAGAAATGGGTCAAAATTTGGCAGTTTTTAAAATATTAGTTATTATTATAAATGTTGTTATGATTGTTTTGGGGGCATTCCAGAACAAAATATATAGTATAATTGGAAACAGCTACGTATGGCCGTTCTGTGGATATATTGGGTTTCTGATTTAAGGTTGCCAAGCTACAAGTGCCAAAACACAAAGGGGTCATATCAGTGGCAGCGCAGGATTTAATTCCTGGCTGGGCCCCAAATTTTCATGGACGGGCCGTTTATGACCTTTTGATGTAAACGTAATAACATAATTACCAATATGAGTACTGAGGACACTCTATACTGTCACAAACAGTACCATATTCTCCAACTTCACAAAACTCTACCAAAAAATTTTGACAGTCGGAAATTCGATTTACCACCATGAGGCATAGCCGCACAGATTCCATAACATTAGCGAACTACAAGTCACTCCCACACATAAAAAGTTTCTGACAAAAGCTCTCAAACGTGTATTCAACTTCCCAAAGTGAACTCAAATTTAAAAAGCTCTCATACAGTGACTAGAATACTTCCCTTTGAGCTTTAGAAAAGTGTCAGTTATATGTGAACAAAAACAAAACAGGAATAGAGGCACGAGTTGAGCATAACATACAGTACATCTCAGCTCATCAGTCAACTGAATTCAAATTGATAAAATTAAATGTAGGTTTTTACATTACTGGCACATTTGTTGATCATTGGTTCATTTTCTTTTTACAAAATTTCTCGGGACATAGCTAAAGTGTAAGACACAAATATAGCTCCTGTTTACTGCAAAGTTGGCTAAATGTTCTGTTATTATATTTCTTAGCAGACACCCTTATTTATCCAGGACAACTTTCAATTGTTACAAAATATCTTGTAAATATTTTGTACATACAATTACCAATTTATACAGTATAAATAACTAAACAGCAGCTGCACAAGCTGGTTGCTTGCGTGCTTTGCAATGAAAGAAAAGTTCCTGTATGTTTGCTGCCGACGTGCTTAATTTCGATATATCTCAGCTGACCAATCACCAATCTTTTTTTCATAACCATGACAACGGTATTGAGGTTTGTGGGACGGATATATTTTTGAACCACGAAGATGAGCTAGACTTGTCTCAGTAGATTATGGTCTGATAAGGTTTGGCATGAAATGTTTTTAATTGTCAATCGCTCCATAACTGGGTGGGCCCATGAGCAAAATGGGTGGACCCAGGCCCCTCAGGTCCAAGCGTGGCACTAACCCTGGGTCATATTCATGGCCATGTTGGAAATGAAATGGAGATTTACAGACAGGTAGGAGAATAGTGAGGGTATGGAATGGGTTACTGTGACAGAAATATGAGTTCTGGTGATAAATCTTCCTCCCAACCTGTGAGGGCACTAAAGAACGAGAGGAGAAGTATCTGGAAGGGCTGGCCTGACAGTTCGTTTACGGGACAGGGAAGTGGGTCAGCCTGGAAAGAAGCGAGACTCTGTTGTAAGACCGTATTGATTTGAAAGGTAAACGAGAGGCAGCTGCAATCGTTTACCTAGATATCATGCAGGATTACATATAGGGGCCAGGGTAACACTGATCTTTTCCTTCGTTTGGGTTAAACGCTTGGAAAGAGAAGGACTGAGAGAGGAGCTCTCAGAGTGGATTGTGTTTGTGTTTTGTATTGTTGTGTCTGTCCGTGTAACTGTCTGTTTTTGTATTCACCATTAGACAGTTAAGCACACCTCCGGAGCTGTTGCCAGGGTCAGCACGATCCAGAGCACCACTACACTCCACACAAACCTGTGTCTGCACCGAGCACCTGCACGTCTGCACGCACCCAGGTCTGGTGACTGCGTCTTCTGTTTTTGTTTGGGACTGTGCCCAGTTTTTGTTATCCCCGCACTTTACACATTGTTGTGTATAGCCGGAAATGTATTATTTTACGGTCACCAGACCAAGATTATAATTAAAGCACCTTGTTCACTGAAATACCATTGTCTGCCTGTCACTCCTTCATCGCATCACCGCTACACCTGTTCCCCTTACCAGCCACTTTGCCACAGTTACCTAATCATGTTGATGCTAAATCCATAAGATTCTTTAAGACCTAACAGCAAAAGTTTTGAAATCAATCAGCTACTAGGAACTAGCCAAGCACAGATGGTTCTTACACTTAGCAAGCAACTGAGTGGGAAAGATTTCTTGAAGAGACACAGGCTGATCGAACAAGAGGGGAGCCTATGGGTTTAGGTTAGGATTCCCTTTGATGTTCCACCTGTCAATCCACCAGAATGCCAAATTGAGGATTCTGCTGCTAAGTGGAAGGAGGTGGGGCAAGCCGTGAAGAAAGCAAGGGCAGTAAATCAGGATTTGAAATCTGTCTTTGCTTCCCATCTACACATTTTGATTCCCGGGCTCCCTGCTGCTTGTGACGTTATGATTACAGAACGGTGCTATAGGCTAGAAAGGTGTTTGCTATTTCCTTAGCAATGGTCTTAACCACCATGGCAGGAACCTTTTTATGTGCAAAATGACAAGATGACTGCTTATGCTAGAGAGTGGCTACATGTATTGAAAATTGAAACGTTTGTTATTGATTTTATCATAAAGACAATGACTCAAGTCAGATGCAATGACTTAATTTACTATTTCTATAGTAAAATTATAAACATCAGAAATCAAATTTCACAGATATCTCTGGTGATGAAAGACTTAAACTCAGTATAATCTACCAGACCTATTCTGGTTACTTTTCATTCTTTCTCTCCGGTGACCTTAATAGGTTTAAATGATAGTGTCATGCATATTAAACATACTACCTGTATTCTTGATCCTATTAACTAAATTATTGAAATAAATATTTTGTTCTCTTAATACCTATATTCTTAATTTCATTAATGGTTCACTTTCTTCTGGGCTAGTTCCATCGACTTAAGGTAGCTGTCATAAAGCCAATGATCAAGAAACATAACTTGTATCCAACAATTCTACATAATTATAGGCCTATATCAAACTTTCCTCTTCTTGCAAAAATATTAGAAAGGGTAGTTGCAAATGCAACTGCATCCATTTTTGACACAAAAGAACATCTATGAAAAGTTTCATTCTGGTTTTCGCCATGCACATAGCACTGAGACAGTTCTTGTTAGAGTATTAAATGATTTATTAGTTGGCACTGGCTTTGGTTATTTATCAGTATTCATTTTATTAGATCTAAGTGCTTCTTTTGATACCGTTGATCATTATATCTTAATCAATCGCCTGCAAAATTTTGTAGGTGTATCTGGAGTTGTTTAATCCTGGTTCAAGTCTTTATCTTTCCGATAGGTCTCAATTTGTTTTAATTGGGAATGAAAAATTAGTGAATGAATAACTAAATCTGAATTAGTTTGTGGTGTTCTACAGGGCTCTATTTTAGGTCCTTTATTATTTTCCATTTATATACTCCATCTGGGTGATATTACAGCAAACATGGAGTAAATTAAAATGTTTATGCAGATGACACCCAGCTGTATTTGTCTCTAAAACCTGGTGATGCCTCTTTTGGGACCAATAAAGTATCTTGTCGTACTGAGAATAAGGGCTGGATGTCCCAAAATTTCTTCATGTTGAATGCTGAAAAAACTGAGGTTGTGTTAGTGGGTTCATCAAACCAGTTGGTTAAGCCTGAACAATTTGGCCTGGATTTCAGCAGAACCTGTACTAGAAATGAGAAATGTAGGTGTGATCTTTGACCCTACTCTTATTTGAGAAACATATCAAAAAGATTACAAAATCGTATTTTTATCATTTGAGAAATATTGCAAAACTTAGACTTAATCTGTGCATCTGATGCTGAAAGACTAGTACATGCCTTTGTATCCTCCTGAATTGGTTATTGTAATGCGTTATTTTCTAGCATCCCAAAATGTTTATTGTGTCATTTGCAACTGGTTCAAAATGCTGCTGGTAGAATCTTGACTAAAACCAGAAAAAAGGAACATATCACCCCAGTGCTGGCTTCTTTGCATTGGCTTATTTTAGAGTTGATTTTAAAATACTGTTTATAGCAGGGTGGTAGGAAAGCCCTGCTGTTTGAATGTATTGTTTGTTTATTTTTAGAACGGGGTCTCCCCCTCTGCCCGTGTTATTTTGTATTGATGTATTATGATTTATTTATTGTATTTATGTTGTTTTAATGGTAGTGGTTATTGTTTTTGCATTTAGTGTATTTAAATATGACGCTGTAGCCGCATTTTGTTTTGTTATTGTTTTGTTTTTATTTAGATGTGTTCTGGCAGAGACGAGATTGGCAGCCCGTCCTCTGCCAGTTGCTAATTTTCTAATGTGGCCGAGGGGTAATGAGAGAATTGGTAGTTAACCCTTCGGCCACATTCTGCACAAGTTTTAAAATTAGCAACTGGCAGAGCAACTGGCTTTCCTACTGCCCTGCTACAAACAGTATTTTAAAATCAACTCTAAAATCACCGCCCAGGGATGCCTGCCTGTCATCACCTGGGATGGTGTTAAAAATCTGGGCCAGTGCCTGGGTACATCTGTACGTCACCGCTGGGGGATGCCGTCTGCAAACAAACCACTGCAGGTACGGTGTATACACTTATATATAAATAAATAAACTTCTCACAGAGCGAAAATAAATAATTAAACAAAATTGGCCTCTTGGCAGCCTCTCTGATCAACCTCCGTCTTGCTCAGTCATCCAGTTTGGAGGGACCGCCTGATCTAGGCAGGATCTTGGTGGTGCGATACACCTTCCACTTCTTAATTGTCTTGACCATGCTCCAAGGGATATTCAAGGCCTTTGATATTTTTTTTTATATCCATCCCTTTCATCAACTTTGTCCCGGAGTTCTTTTGAAAGCGACTTGGTGTTTGATTTGAAATGCACTACCCAGCAGAGAGAACCAACAGGAACTGCTAAATTTATCCTGAAATCATATGAATTTAACTTGGTGTGTGATTCTGAAGGTGATTGGTTACACCTGAGCTAATTTAGGATTGCTATTACAAGGGGGGTGGACACTTATCCGCCCAAGCTATTTCAGTTTTTATTATTAATTAATTTTCTACAACTTTCTAGAATATTTTTTTCACTTGGAAGTTGTGGGGTAGGATGTGTAGATAAATGAAAACAAAAACAAAAGGTCACACTCCTCTATCCATTGACATGTGTTTCAAGCCTGTACTGCACAGTACTGTGGCCCTGTAAGTCATCAAAACAAAGTGTTTTTTTATCGTGTTTACATGATCGCGGTCCTAGAGCCCACTTCAGTAGGATCGTGTTAACATGAACCTGGTCCTTAAAGGGTTTGAGGACACAGTCCAAGTAGGAGTGCAAGGGCTGGAGAGGACCACCAGTAGTGCACTCACTACAGAGTAAACATAAAGTCTGGTGCTTTCAGTTTGGTCTTCTTCCAAGGTTGCGGTCCACTTACTGTGTAATGAGGTTTCCTTGTCAACAGTAGAGAGACTTGAGGCCTTGATCAGCTCATACATTGTGAAATAGCTGGGAGTTCCATGATATGGAGCATAATTTGTGCCAAAATTTAAAACAAATAAACAAATAAGTGAAAAACGAAATAAAATTCAAAATAAAAAATGAAATAAAAATATAAATATAAAACAAAATAAATAAATACAAATTGAACTTTATTTACTTATTTTGCGATTTATTTATGTATTTATTTAGTTTTTTTCTGTATTTCGTTTATTTAATTTCTTATTTGATTTTTTAAATTTTGGCACAATCATCTTTTCACCCTTGTATTTCGAGCTAGCTTCAATCATTCTCGATGGGCGGGAAAATAAGTGAATCGGTGATCTACTAACTTTGCCTGGTCATGGTGCAGAGAGGGGTGCAGTCAGGGTGCCTAACTGGTGCAAATGGTCTGTCGGATTTGAGGATCAGTTTAATTCTCAACACGGCAAAACCCATTTCGCAACTTTTGAGAGAAGCTGGGACATTTTGGCATGGGTTAGGGTTAAATTTTTGACCAACCCACTAATTGCAAATTACAAACCTGATACTGATGGCGACTGTTTTTCTTGCCAGTGTTTCTACCCCAAAGGGAATCAGCCATCAATACTGGGTACATAATTTACTGTGGTAAAGTTAGCTTGACGTTCTATATTCGTTTGATATTCGACTCACGCTAACCCGACATGAATGAAAATGGCTTTATCTCCCCAACCACAGCAGCTACAGTGCTCAAACCAACTTTAAATTTAAAGAAGACCAGTTGTGAATTGTTTCACAGCCTTTGTTTCACATGTGCATCCTAAGAATAATTTGTGAAATACAATAACATATCACATATACACACCACCATACCAGCGTCAATTAAAAGTGCTTGATATCCCCAACCATAGCAGCTAGCATGTTCAAAACAACTTTAATTTAAAGAGGACCATTTGTGAATTGTTTCACAGCTTCTGTTTTGATGTTCTGTTGTTACCCCAGGTAGAGAAAGAAAAGTAGTTAGTGTGCAATGTCCACATTGTCAGCTGACAATAAATAAGACAAACTTTGCAGATGCAGTTAATGTAATATTTGCAGTGGCCAAGTCATTTAAAGAACCATGTGTACCACTGCACGTAAAAAAAAGTGGGGCAAAACACATAGGGTTGTTTGTGAAAGTAAAAGTTGCCAGAACATCCAGTCGTTCCGGTTTCGAAGTGGATAATGATCCTTTCAGTGCAGCCACTTAAAATCTGTAGTGTTCTGCTCTTCTGAAAAAATCCCAGAATGTATACAGGAAGATATTCTTATTGAAATGGTTAACTGAAAATGATTTGGTGAAGAAAAAAAAAAAGATTGCTTGGCAAGACAAAGAGCAGCTATGAATGAAAATATCCCTCTCTCTGTTTATGTGAAACTTGGAGACCAGACAACAACATACTATATCTATATATGAGCCTTCTATAAAGCATTACAGTCAGCTGGGGAGAGTTCTTGTAACCTAAGATTCCCAAAGCAATTCCTGACACTGCCCTTGTGCAGAGTTACACATGTCTTGTCATAAGAACATAAGAACATAAGAAAGTTTACAAACGAGAGGAGGCCATTCGGCCCATCTTGCTCGTTTGGTTGTTAGTAGCTTATTGATCCCAAAATCTCATCAAACAGCTTCTTGAAGGATCCCAGGGTGTCAGCTTCAACAACATTACTGGGGAGTTGATTCCAGACCCTCACAATTCTCTGTGTAAAAAAGTGTCTCCTATTTTCTGTTCTGAATGCCCCTTTTTCTAAACTCCATTTGTGACCCCTGGTCCTTGTTTCTTTTTTCAGGCTGAAAAAGTCCCTTGGGTCGACACTGTCAATACCTTTTAGAATTCTGAATGCTTGAATTAGGTCGCCACGTAGTCTTCTTTGTTCAAGACTGAACAGATTCAATTCTTTTAGCCTGTCTGCATATGACATGCCTTTTAAGCCCGGAATAATTCTGGTCGCTCTTCTTTGCACTCTTTCTAGAGCAGCAATATCTTTTTTATAGCGAGGTGACCAGAACTGAAAACAATATTCAAGATGAGGTCTTACTAGTGCATTGTACAGTTTTAACATTACTTCCCTTGATTTAAATTCAAAATTTTTCACAATGTATCCGAGCATCTTGTTAGCCTTTTTTATAGCTGCCCCACATTGTCTAGATGAAGACATTTCTGAGTCAACAAAAACTCCTAGGTCTTTTTCATAGATTCCTTCTCCAATTTCAATATCTCCCATATGATATTTATAATGTACATTTTTATTTCCTGCGTGCAGTACCTTACACTTTTCTCTATTAAATGTCATTTGCCATGTGTCTGCCCAGTTCTGAATCTTGTCTAGATCATTTTGAATGACCTTTGCTGCTGCAACAGTGTTTGCCACTCCTCCTACTTTTGTGTCGTCTGCAAATTTAACAAGTTTGTTTACTATACCAGAATCTAAATCATTAATGTAGATTAGGAATAGCAGAGGACCTAATACTGATCCCTGTGATACACCGCTGGTTACCACACTCCATTCTGAGGTTTCTCCTCTAATCAGTACTTTCTGTTTTCTACATGTTAACCACTCCCTAATCCATGTACATGTGTTTCCTTGAATCCCAACTGCGTTCAGTTTGAGAATTAATCTTTTGTGCGGGACTTTGTCAAAAGCTTTCTGGAAATCTAAATAAACCATGTCATATGCATTGCAATTATCCATTATCGATGTTGCATCCTCAAAAAAATCAAGCAAGTTAGTTAGGCACAATCTCCCTTTCCTAAAACCATGTTGACTGTCTCCCAGTACCCTGTTACCATATAGGTAATTTTCCATTTTGGATCTTATTATAGTTTCCATAAGTTTGCATATAATAGAAGTCAGGCTTACTGGTCTGTAGTTACCTGGTTCAGTTTTGTTTCCCTTTTTGTGGATCGGTATTACGTTTGCAATTTTCCAGTCTGTCGGTACCACCCCTGTGTCAAGAGACTGCTGCATGATCTTGGTTAGCGGTTTGTAAATTACTTCTTTCATTTCTTTGAGTACTACTGGGAGGATCTCATCCGGCCCAGGGGATTTGTTTATTTTAAGAGCTCCTAGTCCCTTTAACACTTCTGCCTCAGTTATGCTAAAGTTATTTAAAACTGGATAGGAACTGGATGACATGTGGGGCATGTTGTCAGTATCTTCCTTTGTAAAAACTTGTGAAAAGTAATCATTTAACATATTTGCTATTTTTTTTTCTTCCTCTACGATTTTGCCATTTGTATCTCTTAAACATTTAATCTCCTCTTTGAATGTTCTCTTGCTGTTGTAATATTGGAAAAACATTTTGGAATTGGTTTTAGCTCCCTTAGCAATGTTCATTTCTATTTCTCTCTTGGCCTTTCTAACTTCCTTTTTGACTTGCGTTTGCAGTTCTGTGTACTCTTTCTGCGTACTTTCTTTTTGGTCCTTTTTTAATGCTCTGTAAAGTGCCTTTTTTCGCTGAATATTTTTTTTAATTGATCTATTAAACCATTTTGGCAATTTAGTTTTACATTTAGATTTGTCTACTTTAGGGATATAATTGTTTTGCGCCTCTAGTACTACATTTTTAAAGAACAACCATCCTTCTTCTGTGGGTGTTTTCTCTATTTTACTCCAATCTACTTCTGTTAGTCTCTGTTTCATACCTTCATAGTTTGCTTTTCTAAAATTGTAAACCTTAGCTTTAGTCATTACTTTTGGGGATTTAAAAAACACTTCAAATGAGACCATGTTGTGGTCTGAGTTTGCCAGTGGTTCTCTGACCTCTGTTTTAGTTATTCTATCTTTGTTATTTGAAAAGACTAAATCAAGGCATGCCTCCCCTCTAGTCGGTGCCTTGACAAATTGTGTTAGGAAGCAGTCATTTGTCATTTCCACCATTTCAATTTCATCCTTCGTGCTACCCACCGGGTTTTCCCATTTTATTTGGGGGAAGTTGAAATCCCCCATTAGTATGGCTTCTCCTTTGCTACACACATTTCTAATGTCATTGTATAACAGATTATTTTGCTCACCGTCTGAATCTGGCGGTCTATAGCATGCTCCTATTATTATGCCTTTTGAATTTTTGTCTGTTATTCTGACCCATATTGATTCGGTTTTATTTTCTTTGTCCAGGTTTAACACCTGGGCTTCAAGACTGTTTCTTATGTATAGCGCTACCCCTCCTCCTCTTCTGTCCTGCCTGTCTTTCCTATACAGTGTATACCCACAAATATTATATTCGTCCCCATCACTCTCAGATAACCAAGTTTCTGTAACACCTATCACATCATAGTTACCTGTTAGTGCAGTAGCTTCAAGTTCTAGAATTTTGTTTCTGATACTTCTAGCATTTAGATAAATACATTTAATGGTTGTCTTACCTGAGTTGTTGTTCTTGTTTTGATGCGGTCTCCCTTCTGTTTTTTTGTTGATTTCTCCCCCCTTCCTTTCTAGTTTAAATGCTTCCGAACCTGCTCGAGGATCTTTTCTCCGAGTAGACTAGTTCCCTTGTTATTTAAATGCAGTCCATCCCGTCTATACAGATAGTCCTCGTTGTAGAATGTGGTCCAATGATCAAGATAGGTGAAGCCTTCCCGTGTGCACCACGTCTTCAGCCATTCGTTTTGATTAATTATTTCCAGCTGTCCATATGGTCCTTTGCAAGGTGCCGGTAGTATACCAGAAAATACCACAGTTTTGGTTTTCTCTTTTAATTTCCTTCCTAGCTCTCTGAATTTGTTTTGCAGGGATTTTGGTCTGTCTCTTCCAATGTTGTTTGTACCGATGTGGACGACTACTACCGGGTCGTCTCCTGTTTGTTCTAGGAGCCTGTCCACGTTTTCAGTGATGTGCTTGACCGAGGCTCCCGGAAGGCAGCACACTGTTGTAGTAAGGGGGTCCAAACTGCGAATTGAACTTGCTGTGTTTCTCAATATGGAGTCCCCAACAATCATGACCTCCCTTCTTTTTGCTGTCTGGTCACCACTGTCAATAGGGTCCTGGATGTTGTTCCTTTCATTCTCTTGTTGTTGGTTCTGCTCATCAAAATTCTGAAGTGACTCAAATCTGTTGGTTGTTTTGATTTCTGGTGGTTGTGTTTGACAAAGTTTCTTTTTTTCCCTGCTTCTGCCTACCTGAACCCAGCTGTTCTGACCTTCTATCTCCCTGGTGGCTTTCAGTCTGTTAGGGGTGATGCAGACTTCCATGAATTGTGGGTGTGCCAGTTCCTCAAGATCCTGTTGCTGTCTCACTTCTTCCAGCTCCATTTCTAGCATACTTACTAGTTTATGCAAATCCTGGATCGCGCGGCACTTTAAGCACACTTGGTTTAGCTCCGCTGGGTTTTCTCGGATTTCCCACATCAAGCAGGTGTCACAGATTACTGGCTTGAAGACCATGTTGAGGTTTTTTTTTTTGAAGTTTAGTTTCTTCTGCAGCCGTCAACCTGCTTTCAAACTGCTTCGAAACTGCTCTGTACTTTTCCACGCCTGTACTTCTCCCACTCGCTGGGAAGACTGCCTCGTTTAACTGCATTGTTCTGCTGTGCTGTTGGCTCCTCCCCTCGCCCGTGTCTCAAAACGGCGCTGAATTTGAATCAGCTGCTCCGAGTTTCAGCTTGTTTGTTATCAGAAAAACACACGCGGCTGTTTGACTTTGAGCTGCTGCTGTGTTTCCCCAATGTCCTCTGTTTTCTGATTAAAGCAATTCAAGATGCAATTTCTCCTTTCTGCTTCGAAACTGCTCTGTACTTTCCCACGCCTGCACTTCTCCCACTCGCTGTCGCTTCCACTCGCTGTCGCTGGGAAGACTGTCCACACAAGTGTGCTGCTAAATGGCACCTTTTCCAAATCCAAAAACAACTCTTCAGAATTGTGAAAAGTACAGAATTGCCTACCGCAGAAGAACTGGAAATGGGTCATGTGGATTCTTGCAGTGGAGTTATTTCATTTTTCTAGCAAGACATGCCTTCCATACAAGAGTGGTGCTGTTTGCTGTTAATGGAAAACTTCAGTCTCGGGAGGTAAGGCTTTAGTTCCATGGGGTACTTTGCATGTACTTTGAGAACCTTCATCTTTATAAGTTGTAATTGCCTTGCCTTGAGACCTACTATCAACAAATGTGTCCTTTAAAAAAATTAAGTGGACATCATCCCCCATACAGTATGATTATTACAGTACTTTACAATTTTTTTCAAACATATAGATGATTTAGTCTTTTGAAAAATATTTTTTTGCAGGACATGTAGTAAAAACAATGTTAGGTTTGTATATGTAATTGCATACCTTTTTTTTTCCTCCAGTGTATAACGGCAAAGTTAATGGAAAAAATATATGCAGGTTTTTGAAAAACGTATTTGTAAAAAAAAAAAAAAATAGCATTTTACTTTTACCATTGCATGATATATAGGAGGTGAATGAGTGCCTGTGTTTGGAGTTGTGGAGGATATATTTGCACTTTGTATTTAACAGGCATGGAAAGCGTTTTGCTCATTGGCCAGACGATGCTAATGAAATGTTGCTAGGGGTGGAGGAGCAGATTGTACATGTTACCAAAGAAAACCAGGCCTCCATGGTGGACACTTCCCATGTGAAGACACAACAGTCAGGTATATTTTTTTGCTTGATGTCCATAAAAAGAAATGCACAGTTAAGCCATGCATTGCAGAAAATATAAAATGTATCTTGTATATTATTTTTGTCAGTGGAACATATGAATCTAGTATCTGGAGTAAGAGTGTTTATTTTAGATTTAAGTCTAATACTTAATTATTCCTTTTTCTGTACTTTTTATTTTTAGAAAAAGAAATCCAGGCCAGTACCATAAAGGTGAGGGTATACAGTCTGAGGCTCATACATTTTTACAATTTCATGTAAAACAGTCAATTTAACCAAAAATGTAGCATTGCTTTCACTTTTTTTTTTTTTTTTATAGGATCATCTCCAAATCAAGGACTGTTTGCTGCAAGACTTGCATCTGTTACAGGTACACGGTTGACAACGTAAAATGAGTTTCCTATTGAAAGTCATAACAACAGTATTCACAATTGAAAATAACTAAAATGGGTACTTCACCTAATGGTTAATCACTTTTAAAATTCTTTCAGAAACAAGTAAGCTTTTATCTAAAATTTTAAAAAAGTCTAAAATTGTTTGTTTTGACAGCTTCCGGAATTTTTTTTAGAAAAAATATTAATGGAGATGGTGCTGGAGGAGGATGATCCTGCATATTTGAATAAGTGAAAGATTCAGAGCTATGTAGGGACACAGCAGTTTAGAAGACTGTGCCACTTTGCATGGCTTGACAGTAAGATTAGATTGATAATACTTTTCAATACTTCCACTGAGTAAAAATATATTCCTGTTAAGTAGAATGTTTTATTCTGCTTCAATGTAGCCATAGGAACTGAGCAAGCCAGGTGGGCTGCATGGTCTATTCATGAATGTCTTATGTTATTATGATGTCCCTGCTTAATTTCTGTTCCTTTACAAGTTGTTTAAAAGTGAAAATCAACTATGTATTAGCGAGTTTAAGAGAGGCTTGTTTTCAGTCTTACAGGTGTACTAGGGAATTACCACAGGTAATGGATTCAAGAACACATGTTTATTGATGCCTATGATGATTCTTGCCTAACAAACAATTTAATATGTATATATTTCCTATTTACAGGCATTTCAGATTGGACAGATTTGAAAAAAAACCTATGTATTACAAGGTTGTTTTTTTTTTTATTTCTGAGTGCCTGCATTGCAGCACCACATTTAAAGACACTCGACCAGGTTATGTAGTGTGACCATGCTTGGCCGTTGTTCGGGTTCGTGCCCCTTTAAAACGTGACCCAGCGAAGAAAACTTGAATTTTCAGCGCTTCCACACACATTTATTACAACAGAAAATAAACAAACAAAAACCTAGGTCTCACAAGCACTAACTACATACATGTAGGCCCCTGTCTAACTTGCAGGACAGCTAAGATGTTTACCTGACATGTAATGCAATACAACACACTTTACACACAAAAACCAAACATGTTTTTTTCACAATACCTTTACAACCTTCAGTCGGGCTTCTTCACACAGCAACAACCTAGAGCAGACTGGCTGCACTCCTTTTAAACACTGCACCTGGCTCTAATTATCAATAACAGCCAGGTGCAGGTGAAAATTAAAAATTAATAAAACAATTAAACAATTAGCTTGGCAGGGATGCTTTTTAATCCTGTCTCTGCATTAAATTAAACATTCTTAGGATTGCATACCCCCTGTCCTGCTTCATCTGTTACAGCAGGTAGTGGTACAAGAGGAATCCTCAGGGGCTTCTATAGTGACCAGTCTTTCACTGGATACTGCTCACAGGACCGTGGCATGCAGCATGAAGATATAGGAAAGAGCCAGGGTGACTCCCAAACAGACCTGGGATAAATATAGTTTATTGAAAATAAAAAATAGTTTCAATGGTTTAACTTGAAACTAAAAGTAAATACTACATCCAAACTGCATTATATATTTGTAATAAAGTTCTCTGTTTGCAATTTTGATTTCTTTGTTTGTTTTCATAGTACACAGTTGACAGGAAAGCTGGACTTCAATCAAAACATAAACACGTGCTTTGAAATAATAATAATAAAAAAAAAACCTTCACACAACTGTGTTAACGTCTACTTTGTCAGGGCTGCATAACTCTGGGGCAAGAAGTTTTTCATTTTTTGATCCCCCTGAGGCCTTCATTACCTGACTTGAATTAATTTGCTTAATTGGACAAGTTTAACCCTTTTATTTGCTCTTAAGCAGTTGGAGATTTACAGACAGCTACAAAAACCTGCTGGACTGACTGTGACTCTAGAGGAGCAGAATTGTGCACCACTAAATGTATAAATTAAACTTGATGTGGGATTTTGACAATTTATGTGGGGCAAAACACATTCAGTCCAAATGTTTATTAAATCGGAGAAAATGTGGATGTCAATAAATGCATTATTACAGATAATAACCATCCATCCACCATCAATAACCAATACAGGGTCTTGGTGAGCTGGAGCTTAACCCAGCAGACACAGTGCAAGGCAGGACTCCACCCAGGATGGGACACCAGTCCATCACTGGCCAACTCTCACACTCACACAAGCATGAACACCAATCAACCTGACCAGTATGTTTTTTGGATGAACCAGTGTTAAGACTCCTTGGTATTATTATTATTGCTTAGCAGACACCCTTATACAGGGCAACTTACAATTGTTACAATGTATCACATTATTTTTTTTACATACAATCACCCATTTATACAGCTGGGTTTTCACTGGCAATCTAGGTAAAGTACCTTGCTCAAGGGTACAGCAGCAGTGTCCCCCACTTGCGATTGAACTCACGACCCTCTAGTCAGGAGTCCAGAGCCCTAACCACTACTCTACACTGCTACCCTATGTGTATGTTGTGTATGTAATCAAAAAAGCTTCCAATTTTAATAGGAACAGATAAAATCCACTCCCTTGAGACTAATTCATTTCTATACCAACAAACATCACAGATGTGTTCAATGATTATAATCTTTAATATGAGACAGTAGTTGGATTTTTATTTGCATCACAGCTTGTTATTTAGGGTTTGGGGTTAAGGTTAGGTTTGGTTTGTCTTAAATTCCACTTTTAGCTATCAACTGTACCTATAGGCAACCGCTTTCACTTCAATACAACTGCACCTTGCTAAAAGAGACCCATTTAATCACCACCGCTGTGACTACATGATAAATTGCTGTATCGTGCGTGTGTTTCACGTATGGACTTAAATTGCTATAGATAATTTTTTAGCTGATGCTTTTATTTAAAGTGACTTGCATTTGTACCCATTTATAGAGCTTAGTATTTTACTGGAGCAATCTGTAAAGTACCTGGCTCAAGGGTACAGCAGCAGTGCTCCACCTGGGTTTGAACCCTCAACACTCCTGTCAAGAGTCTAGAGCCCTAAACACTAATCCACATGCTGACATATCTATGTGAACATGTGCAGGGGTGAATATACCCTACATCTAATTCACTTTGTGCATGCTGCAAATGAAGTTGTAGAATAATATATATATATATATATATATATATATATATATATATATATATATATATATATACTGATTGCACAATGGTTTATTCAGGCCTGTATTTTTATTTTATATCTACATTGAAATTCTAATTTCAGTTTGTATTTCATTTAGGATATGTAAATACATAGCACAGGGATATTTAGCTATGATTTACAAACTCCATTGCCATATGTGCCACACAAATCCATGTTGGGCCAGGTTACATGCACTTGTAGAAGGGATGGTCCTTGTGGGATACTCACAGACAAAAAACAGGTCAACATAATATAACCAAAAGGTACTTCAAGGGATAATCATTCAACTTTGATATATCAATTGGTATATCAGCTTAAAGGACAGAACAAAAAACTGGGATGCAAATAATGAGAGACTAAACTACCTGAATTCAGCTTCTTATATTTTATTGCATATACCTAGGCTAACCTGTACAGACATGTAAGCATGTCAATTTTACATTGTAAATAAGATGACAATGACACACATTATTCTTAATTTTACTAATACGATTGAGTAAATGTAGATTGTGTGAAGCTATACCCCTATAAAAATGTGCCACGGTTCTATAGTGTAGCTATACTATTATTATTATGGTTGTACTGCATTATTGTAACACAGGGAATTGTACATTGATGGTGTAGGATACACATATTATACAATACAGCTGTACTTTTACAAATACCATCCGACCTTGTTCCAAAATCCAGTGGTACATTTGTATAGGGTTCCGTTCTAACAGTATTGTTGCAATGGAAACAAATTGAACAGTTTCCAAAGAAGCGGAGGGCAGTATATTAATCAGAGAGTATCAAGCAATATTTTTAAAATACGCTAACATCAAGATCATTCCCAACAATGCTTGCAGATTGTCTTTTCTTTTTTTTACATACACTTCATACCGAAAATAGTTAACGATTGCTGCTTTTGTTATATTATATGGAAACGTAAGAGCATTAACTACTGCCTTTCTAAATGTAATGATGATTAAATGGTTTATTTAGAACGCAATGACGATGTAGTCATTATTTGAAAAACACAATTAAAATGGGCATATTACATGTCTTAGCCTTTCTTAACAAAACAAACATTACGACACTGACAATACAGAGAAAAGCAGATTCCGTAAACAGAAGCACCACGACCAGGCAAAGTTAGTAGATCACCGATTCACTTATGGTCCAGCCCATCGAGAATTATTGATGCTAGCTCGAAATACAAGGGTGAAAAGATTGTGCCAAAATTAAGACGAAATAAATAAAGAAATAAAAAACAAAATTTGGTTTTTTATTTCTTTTTTTTTTTTTTTTTAATTTTGGCACAAATTATTCTTCATACCATGATGCCTTAGCATGGTAACATGCTAATGTAAGGGGAAACTGCAGCTGCCAGTCTCAGCCCTAAGTCAAGAATTCAATAGTGCTAAAGTTCGGCTGGAAATGACACAGATGGGATTGCACGACAAGTGTGTGAGGGAGGTAGAACTTGTAGTGATTACTGGGAGAAAGTGGATAGCAAAGGATGTGTGGGAAGATGCACAGACTGACCCTTGTATCATCGGACAATTATAACAGGAAAAAGGAAGCCTTTGTCAATTAAGCTCCTCTCCGAGATGGCACAAAGCAGTTCCAGCTGAAAGGAAGAAATTGTTAGTCAATGAAGTGCAAAAGCAAGAGGAGAGGACGAGGTGTATCAAGGCAGTGTCCCAGGCTAAGCATGGAGAATGGATGAGATGGGAGAATGTGGAATAGTGTAAGATTGGCTGTGGACAACGTAAATGAGGAATTTCAGCTTCGTAATCAGGTCCAGACATGGTGTCCTCCCATCACCACAGAACCTGAAAATGTGGGTAGGGGAGAACCCTGTATGTCCTTTCTGTTAATCACTGGCTACCATGAAGCACATTCTTACAGGGTGTAAGGTTGCTGAGCCAGGGTTGCTTTACTTAGCGTCATGACCAGGTGTTGCGATGCATGGCATTAGCACTGGAAGAACACTGTAATAATATCAAAAGCTCGTCACCAATATCAACATTAGCTAGCACCTACAAACACAGAACGACATTTCTCCATCCAGGACAGCAACCAACAGGAAAGGTTATTAGAACTAAGATTCACAACTGGACAACTGGATTCTGCTAGAGATGTTGGCCAGTGCCTTATTTTCTCATCAGAGACTGCTACAACTACCCTTTGACCTGACATTGTCCTGTGGTCAGTCTCAGCACACCTTGTTTTCTCGGTGGCGCAAACCGTAGCATTGGTGGATTCTGTGGATGAGGCACATAAAATTAAGTTAGTTTTATATGCTGAGTTAGCTGCTTAGGTGGAAAAGCAGGGATGGTGGGTCCAGGTTTATCCAGTACAGGAGGGTTGTCTGTGGACAGGAGTTGCGGTGTATAGTAAAGGCTCTATCCGAGTAGAGAGAGAGAAGTAACAACCCATTTGAGGAAAAGAGAGACCAATTGGTGAGCTCAAAAGAGAAGTGATGGAGGAAGTTAACTTCAATAAAAAGGAATGGGTGGCTGAGGTAAGTAAAGTAGGCTGGGTGTCCGCTTGATGACCCCTGCCAAGTGCTCCATCAAGCCAGACGGTTGCCATGATGTAATGCTAGGAAAGCCACACTTTGGTTGATCCCTGGAGATAGCATCGGCACCTTTGTGTTGAGTGAGGCCAGGGAGGCTGCAAATAAACTGATCCCTGGAGCAAGCACCAACACCGGAACAATACGAAATCCTTGTTACCTGGCAAAGAATTTTTTTTTTTTTTTTAATTTTTAAAATTTTTTTTAGTTATTTATTTTTTTGAGCTTTTTAATTCTTTACAACATTGCCCTTGTTCCAACCACTTTAAAACACAGAGAGAAAAATGCTAGTGGGCCCAGTGCTTGTATAAAATATAGAAGGTAGATGTCACAAAGACGGCTGAGTGGAGACGTCAGAACCAGGAAATAAATACACAGAGACAGGACAGATGAGGTGAAATGATGAGGACGCTTGCTTGCGTCGGTTTATTGCAAATAAAAAGTTTAAACAGACAAAAGGCAGGACACGGCATTTTATGCCAAAACAAAAAGACAAAAAAACGGACTAAACAAACACGTTGAGCAGATCGACACACTAACAAACACGGTGAGTTAAATAAACAAGTATCGCGCTGGTCCCACCAGCACGCAATAGCAATTGATTATAAACTCTTACTCTTTCTCCTCCTCTCTCTCCCGTTCCCTACTCACCAAACACCCAACAACCCCGCGTGAGTAAAACATGCATCTATATATACTGCTGTGCTGGGATTCAATTACCAATTAATTATTCACTTGAATCCCAGCACGTGAATTAATTATGTGCAACCTCGTGCTCACATATTTACTACTTTAAATGCACGTGAAGTGATGTACAATCCCGTGCCTAAACACAATTATACATTTTTAAACACACGTGAAACACAGACCCATTTATATCCCGTGTATCAATGCCTATACACCAACATTTAACACACCACACGCAACATATACAGAAAATAGACAGGGGCAGGCACTTTGTCACAGTAGACCAGCCGCATAACAGTCCACTGTCTGGACTGGACTTTCCTAAGGTGGACCAGACCTGTACTGGACTTCCAAAGCTTTGGATCGGACCACTCATGGTGCCCGGTCTGGTACACATCCCTACCAGGCACCTCTACAGTGTCTAAGAAATGGGTTTCAGAAAGATAGAAAACAGAAAAAAGAACCTCTCATTTATTTTGCAAAAATATGTTCACTTAGTATTTCGTTGAGCTATGTTTTTTAGAGAAAACCTGCATTTATTTTCAACAGACTAGGGTGGGACCAGGGGAATAAATGTTATAAAACATAAGTCAGGGTACCCTGCATTGTAATAAAGTATAAATATTATTAATCATTATTTTATAAAGGTTGCAATTGCTGTATATGAAGAGCTCAAGTGGGGGTTTCAAATGTGAAACTGTTCAACAGCTGATATTTTTAAATTGCTAGAAAGCATTTTTTGAAACGCTTTTCTTTTTTATTTTGTAAACAAGTTAGCAATAACAAGACACGTTACGAGACTTTTTATATTTTATATAATATATTTTACTTATTCAGCCGATAATCGATAACAGAAAATTGCATCATCGTCTAACAATCTGTATACGTATGAGTATCGCAAGCAGCATCAATTACGTGCACACAAACACGTGTATTTTTATTTAAATTACAAAAACATGATTACTGTTTTTCTTTTTAATTTACATGGATTACCTGTAAAATAATATGATTTCAATCAAATATAAACTAGTACCTATGATGAAGGTCACTAGTATATTATGCAAATTAGTACAATCGAAGGTTTGAACCTTCGAAGGTCAAAATGTACCCTGTATTACAGCCATACTCACAACTATCTCATTTTATCTTGGCAAAAGCCAAATCCAATGTTAGCATGAACTAAACAGCTACTCTCACATAATAAAAATGAATTAGCCATTTACGATGCTTACTCTTTTTGCCAACAGCAGATTCTGGAGAAGTATCCTCCATCTGTGATGTAGATACACTGGTGCTGCTTGCAGACCTGTGACTGCACTCTTCCTGTAAGGATCATAACAAGCATGTCAGTAACATACTTCCCGGCTGGCAAAACTATCAGTATCTCACCATGACCTACATCCACCATAACCATATCACCATGTACCCTAGATTCAGTGCATCCCCAGTTCCCTTTCAATTCAAATGACAACCATTACTGAACGGAAAGAGCCTCTCTGACCATCAATCTCTGAGCAAATACACAAAAGCTGCCCTATCAGGACCCAGCTGTGAGGGAGAAGTCCCGTCCACCTCCTGCTGAAGAGAGACGTCCTCACAGTAGCACATCGCCATTTTCTCTCTCATCTCTCTGAAACAGGTCGTAAATTGCTTCTGCTTTTGTGTTCCGAATTTGGCTGATTTATTTGGTTTTCCAAATAAATTATTAAATCCATGGCAATAATGCTTTTGAGCATTAGTAACTCTGCTCCCGCTATAATTCCCACGTCAGTTTTCTTGCTAGAGCTGGTTTGACCCCTCTTCAGGGATTAGCGAGCGACCATTACTCTCTCACTACACGAGGCTTTGTGTAGTTGATACACCGTGTGAGAGCTGTTGTGGTGCTGTAAGGAGACCCTGCGGGCTCACGGCGTCGTCCTCTACACCAATTTAATCGGTCACAGCGACCAACAACCAAAAAAAAATAATAGCTCGGGCCATAACCTCATCAATCCTCGGGCTAGGCGCGGCTGCACTTGCCCTCATCGACCACTCCGATTGAATCGGATGCATACCCCGGCATCGACTGCGGTTTTTCCACCCATCGCAAGGTTGAAGAAACAGTGCCTACCCAGTCTTGATTGACTCGGCACCGGTGTAAACATCTTCGGCACCGCCTACAGCTTGGCCCCGACCGTGAGTACTATCGGCACCAACCTTGGAACAGGTCCACTCGGCACCGACTGTTTCGGCATCGGCAGCGCATTTCTCGGCGCTGTTTCCGGCACCGGCGAACCTCTTTGAGACCGTCTAACAGCCCGGCATCGACCGCTCTACACGTCGGCATCGATCTTGGCGCCGATCAACTCGACACCGACCTCGTGCACCTTGATGCCAACTTTGGCACCGACAGCGCTCGCCTCGACATCGATCCCAGCACTGACTAATTCGGCACCGATGAATCATTTAAAAATGCGTCTGCTGCGCATTGAGCACAACAGTTTAAAAAAAACTGCAAACATGTCGGTGCAGTCATCTGGATCAGCTGGCTTCCACCAGTGTGACCAGTGCTCAGCTAAGCTGCCCAGGCAGGATGAACATAGACCCTGCGCCAGGTGCCTCGGGCCAGAACAAGCTGCCAAGGCACTGGCAGGTGAGCTGGACTGCTCTCCCTGTCGGAAGTTCTCAAGGAGAACAAAGCGACGGAGAGCAACCCTATCCCTGTCCCATGGCCGGCGGAACAGGAGGAAAAGGGGAACCATCTTCCCTCCAGCAGAGAGGGCACCCACAGCACACCCTCCCCTTATGCCAGGACTTCCTAAATTTGGTGCACTCCTCCTGGGGCAACTCAGTGTCTGCACTTTCAGCCTCCAGAACAGGTGAGTCTTGGCTGCACACTGCAGGAGCCCAAGAAGCAGGCCTAGGCACGTTCCCCACCATCGGGGACACGGTCACGGTACTGGTGCAAGGTTCCAACTTCACCAAGGAGGACAAGGACCCAACATGCCCATCAAAGCCTTGCAAATACCATGGCCATTCTGGTACTCTACCAGAGCCAGTTGGCGGACAGGCTGCAGGACAGAGCCACGGAGGCAAACACAGGGGTGCTCCAGGCGGTGGCTAAGGTGATGACTGAGCTAACTGGGGAGTTAGGTCAGGCATCAGGGAGGTTGCTGGCGGCGATGGTGGCCGCTCGCCGCCGCTCGCCGCCGCTCGCCGGCATTTGTAGCTGACGCAACCCAAGGTCATAGAGACCAAGAAGGTGGTGCTGCTGGATGCCTCCATTACACTGGGGCAGACTTTCGGGGTGACCACTGATGTGAGCCTTGAGAGGTCCCACAAGGCCACGGAGGTTGCCTCAAAGTTCAAGACTTCCGGCTTACAATCAGCACCCAAGGTGGCATGCACAGCCTGCTGGGGTAAAAGGGTCTGAAAACCACCCTCTACCCCAGAGTAGACAATCGGGCAGAGGCAGGGCCAGCGGCAGGGGACCACTGCAGGCCAGAGGTAACCGGTTGTCCGGCTGGAGACAGAGGCCGGGGCCTAAGAAAGACCCGCCCCCTCAAGCCCAAGGGAGACTGCCCCTGAGGGGCCCCGGCTGCCACCAACGCCCCCCCCCCACAACCGGACTGACCCATGGCAAGGCTGCATCCAGGACTCCTGGGTGCTATCGACTATGAGACACAGATACGGTCTACAAATCCGCATAGGTCTGCCACCCTTCAAGGGTGTGCTCCTCACCACCGTCGAACCAGCGAGGGCGATACTCCTTCAACAGGAGATCGCCAATCTTCAACAGAAGAACGCTGTGTGCTTGGTAGATCCAAGCAATGCCCTCAGCGGCTTTTACTCCACGTACTTCCTGATGCCCAAAAGGGACAGCGGTTTCAGACCAATTATGGACCTCAGGGTCCTCAACTTGTTCCTTAAACAGAGGAAGTTCAACATGTTGACAGCACAGTGTATCCTCTAGTCCGTCCAACCGGGCGACTGGTTCACATCAATCGACCAGCAAGACTCCTATTTTCACGTCCCGATCCGTTCCGCGCACAGAAAATATCTGCGTTTCACCTTTCAAGGCAACACGTACGAATTCCGAGTGCTGCCATTTGGCCTCTCGTTGGCGCCCCGCACATTTTCAAAGTGCATGGATGCAGCACTGGCTCCACTCAGGCTGTGGGGTATTTGGATCCTAAACTATCTGGACGATTGGTTGGTTTGCGCGCAGTCAAAAGCATGCGCAGAGGTGCACACAAAACAGGTCATAGATCATGTGGTGAAGTTAGGGCTCTCAATACATCAACAGAAGAGCAACTTCGTACCGTCTCAGTCCACAGTGTCCCTGAGGATCAAACTGAACTCTATGAGCATGCTTGCCTCACCGTCAGAAGACAGGATTCGGTCGTTGGAGACCACACTCTCCCTATTCAGAAAGGACGCTCTCCTACAGGTCAAACTATATCAAAGGTTGTTGGGGCTGGTGGCAGCTGCCTCGAGAATCCTTCCACTAGGGGTGCTGAGAATGCACCCGCTTCAAGCCCGGGTGAATACGCTCAAGGCGCACCTGGTCTGAGATTGGTACTGGCTGGTGCGAGTGTCCAAACAATGCCGGAAGACACTGGAGTGGTGGCTCCGTCCCGGCAATCTGCACCTTGGATCTCCCCTCAGATCCCCTCACAGAAGGGAAGTGGTCACTACAGATGCCTCCAGACACATCCCTTCTTTGACCCTCCAATAAGAGGTCAGTGGAAGGAACACTGGCAGCAAGCACACATAAATTAGCAAAAGCAGCAAGCAGTGAGCCTGGCGTTATCACATTTTCGCCAGCAATCAGCACACAAACAGGCGTTAGTCCGGACGAACACCACCACAGTGGTAGCCTACATAAATCACCAAGGCGGCCTGCGCTCACCGGGCCTTCACCACGCACCGCACAGACTCCTGTCCTGGACGCACAGAAACTTGCGTTCCATCAGGGCAGTTCACCTCCCCTGTGTGGACAACAAGGCAGCAGACCTCCTGTCCAGAGGAGGTTTCAACTGGCAAGAGTCGACCTCTTTGCCACAGCCAAGTCCACTTATTGTCCCCTATGGTTCTCCATGGGCAGAGATGGAGGCCCCCTGAGAGTAGACGTGCTAGTTCACCCTTGGCCACAGGGGTTCTTGTATGCATTCCCTCCGCTACCATTAATACCCATGACACTAGAGAGGATCAGGGTGGAGAGCGGCTGGTTGCACCCAGATGGCCGAGATGTTCCTGGTTTGCTCTCCTCTCCGACATGTTGTCGGATCAGCTGTGGCAGCTCCCGCTGCGCAAGGACCTCCTGAGCCAAGCGGAGGGGCTATTATGGCACCCGAACCCAGCCCAGCTCCAACTCTGGGTCTGGCCGTTGAACGGAGCCATCTATTCAGACGAGGTCTGCCAGATGCAGTAGTAGAAACACTACAGTCTGCTATGGCGCCCAGCACTAGAGCCCAGTACTCATATAAATGGAAAGTTTTCCAAAACTGGTGCCTTACCGAAGGTCACGATCCGGTGACTTGAGATGATATTAACCTTCTTACAACACCTGTTTGACGCAGGAAAATCAGCGTCCACTTTGAAGGTATACCTGGCAGCAATATCAGTGTGCCGTGACAAAAACTGACTCTGTGTCCACTGGGGCAAACTTCCTGGCAGAGCAATTTCTTAAAGGGGCTTGGAGGCTTCGTCCTCCCATGAAAAATATAGTCCCCAAGTGGGATCTAGAACTGGTACTGCGGGCCCTTATGGGTCCCCCATTTGAGCCCATGTCGCTCAGCAGGACTGTGCCCTGTTTCATTGTAAGTGGCATTTTTAATAGCCATTATGTCTGCCAGACAAGTAAGTGAGCTTCATGCGCTGTCCATCGATGACACATGTATAGCTTTGACTGGAAGTGACTCGCGGGTAACATTAAGAACAAATGCATCCTTTTTGCCAAAGGTGGTATCCTCATTCCATATTAACCAATCAGTGGTTTTGGAAACTTTCAGATCTCCCCTGCACGAGTCAGAGGAGGACCGCAGACAACATATGGTATGTTAATTAGATAAGACGGAGTCCTGGAAACAGTCCAACCAGCTGTTTGTCTGCTATGGATCCCGCTCTAGAGGTCAGGCCCTATCGAAGCAACGTCTAGCGCACTGGGTGACAGATGCAATACGCTTGGCGTATGAACAGACGGACCCCGTTACCGGGGGACATTACGGCCCATTCTACCAGGGGAAAGGCAACTTCGTGGGCTTTCCTTCATGGCGCCTTCTTAGATGAGTTATGCAATGCTGCTACATGGACATTTGTGCGTTTTTACTGCCTTGATGTGACAAACCGAACAAGACCCTCTCTGGGCTCTAGAGTTTTGCAGGCGGCATGCCCTTAGGCGTCATGTGGGCTCTGTTGCTATCGCCGTGGGGCTGTACTGTCGGTAATCTGGAGCAACGACAGCTTTGGTACAGCTTTCCCATTTGGTAATGGTTGTCATTCGAATTGAAAGGGAACGTTAGGTTATTACCATAATCCTGGTTTCCTGAAAAAAGAATGACAACCATTACCCTTTGAGGTCATGTCCCCAGCTGACCTCTGTTTTCAAAAGAAACTTCCCCCCTCATAGTAGGGCCCTAATAGGGCAGCTTTTGTATATTTGCTCAAAGATTGATGGTGAGAGAGGTTCTTCCTGTTCGGTAATGGTTGTTATTCTCTTTTCAGTGAACCAGGGTTATGGTAATAACCTAACGTTTTACTGTGTATACAAAGTGATTAAAAAAGGCATCCCATTATACATAGAATTGATCAGTTCCTCCAGAATTTTGTAAAACCACTGTGAGACCTGCTCCCTAGCCTGGACTAATATTAGGGCTGTATATTTTTTCACTGTACAAAAATTACTTATTTAATGGCATTTCACAGTCTAAGAATAGGCATTTCAAGATATTTCACAATTAAACATTGTATTAAAACTGGAAAAAAATGTGTTGTCACTTTCAAAAGTCTCAGGGGTTTTTATACAACAGGTGTTCCTAACTATTTAAATGCTTACCTGAAAAACAGGAAATGCTTAATTGTAGAATATTTAATATTTTATATCTGTCTTTAAAATGCATTCTGTTTTTACCATAAGTAAATTATCAAACAAAATAAAAACATAAATGTAAAAATATCAACAGACATGTACTTTTGTACTGGGAAAGAATATAACATCATAAGAAAGTTTACAAATGGGAGGAGGCCAGTCGGCCCATCGTGCTCGTTTGGTTGTTAGTAGCTTATTGATCCCAGAATCTCATCAAGCAGCTTCTTGAAGGATCCCTTGGTGTCAGCTTCAACAACATTAATGGGGAGTTGATTGCAGACCCCCACGATTCTCTGTGTAAAAAAGTGCCTCCTATTTTCTGTTCTGAATGCCCCTTTGTCTAATCTCCATTTGTGACCCCTGGTCCTTGTTTCTTTTTTCAGATCGAAAAAGTCCCTTGGGTCGACACTGTCATACCTTTTAGAATTTTGAATGATTGAATTAAGTTGCCGTGTAGACTTCTTTGTTCAAGACTGAACAGATTCTATTCTTTTAGCCTGTCTGCATATGACATGCCTTAAACCCAGAATAATTCTGGTCGCTCTTCTTTGCACTCTTTCTAGAGCAGCAATATCTTTTTTATAGCGAGGTGACCAGAACTGCACAAAATATTCAAGATGAGGTCTTACTAGTGCATTGTACAGTTTTAACATTACTTCCCTTGATTTAAATTCAACACTTTTCACAATGTATCCAAGCATCTTGTTGGCCTTTTTTATAACTTCCCCACATTGTCTAGATGAAGACATTTGAGTCAACAAAAACTCCTAGGTCTTTTTCATAGATTCCTTCTCCAATTTCAGTATCTCCTGTATGATATTTATAATGCACATTTTTATTTCCTGCGTGCAGTACCTTACACTTTTCTCTATTAAATGTCATTTGCCATGTGTCTGCCCAGTTCTGAATCTTGTCTAGATCATTTTGAATGACCTTTGCTGCTACAACAGTGTTTGCCACTCGTCTGCAAATTTAACAAGTTTGCTTACTATACCAGAATCTAAATCATTAACGTAGATTAGGAATAGCAGAGGACCTAATACTGATCCCTGGGGTACTCCACTGGTTACCACACTCCATTCTGAGATTTCTCCTCTAATCAGTACTTTCTGTTTTCTACATGTTAACCACTCCCTAATCCATGTACATGTGTTTCCTTGAATCCCAACTGCGTTCAGTTTGAGAATTAATCTTTTGTGCGGGACTTTGTCAAAAGCTTTCTGGAAATCTAAATAAACCATGTCATATGCTTTGCAATTATCCATTACTGATGTTGCATCCTCCAAAAAATCAAGCGTTAGTTAAACATGATCTCCCTTTCCTAAAACCATGCTGACTGTCTCCCAGGACCCTGTTACCATATAGGTAATTTTCCATTTTGGATCTTATTATAGTTTCCATAAGTTTGCATATAAAAGAAGTCAGGCTTACTGGTCTGTAGTTACCTGGTTCAGTTTTGTTTCCCTTTTTGTGGATCGGTATTACGTTTGCAATTTTCCAGTCTGTCTGTACCACCCCTGTGTCAAGAGACTGCTGCATGATCTTGGTTAGCGGTTTGTAAATTACTTCTTTCATTTCTTTGAGTACTATTGGGAGGATCTCATCTGGTCCAGGGGATTTGTTTATTTTAAGAGCTCCTAGTCCCTTTAAGACTTCTGCTTCGGTTATGCTAAAGTTATTTAAAACTGGATAGGAACTGGATGACATGTGGGGCATGTTGTCAGTATCTTCCTTTGTAAAAACTTGTGGAAAGTAATCATTTAATATATTTGCTATTTATTTTTTTCTTCATCTATGATTTTGCCATTTGTATCTCATAGACATTTAACCTCGTCTTTGAAAGTTCTCTTGCTGTTGTAATATTGGAAAAACATTTTGGAATTGGTTTTAGCTCCCTTAGCAATGTTCATTTCTATTTCTCTCTTGGCCTTTCTAACTTCCTTTTTGACTTGCATTTGCAGTTCTGTGTACTCTTTCTGTGTACTTTCTTTTTGGTCCTTTTTTAATGCTCTGTAAAGTGCCTTTTTTCGCTGAATATTTTTTTTAATTGATCTATTAAACCATTTTGGCAATTTAGTTTTACATTTAGATTTGTCTACTTTAGGGATGTAATGAGGGATGGAAAGAGCGTTCTTTAGCAGAAATATTTCAGATCTTTGATGCAGCTAGTGTATTTTTCGTTGACTACATTTTAAATGAATTGTGCAGCGCTATGTAGTGTATTCAATCATTTACCGGAAGCAAACTAAACCAGTTGCCAGGTTCCAGTTAAACAGGTTGTGTATCAGTAAGGTAAACACTTGCTGTATTTATTTGGACGTGATAAATATGTATATTTACACTATTCTTTCAGAAAAGGGAATTTTCACAGGGAACTAAATATTAAAACGGCAATGGGTACGTTTCACAGAAATCGTGGAATCCATGATAACTGTTAAAAAAATACAGCCTTACTGATGATGTATCAATCTGAGGCTTAGTCTTTAAAGTTGATTGGCTTGGGATTTTAACTTTCACCCTACTATGAACACATCTAAAATTCAACCTGGTAAATAATTGGACTTTATAGTACCTTTTATGAATAGCATGACCATCTAGAGTTATATGAATGGTAGCCTTAATTTCTTATAATTTATGGCATTCACTACTTTCCTATGAAAGGAAGTGTACAGTGTACACTTGAGTAGTTGAGTAACCATGTTCAACCAAGTTTAAACCTAACAGCAAGAATGACTGGGAGGGCTTTCTTAAAGAGAACATGTGCTCTGTGAACACTTGTATTAAGAACTGTTTCTATAAGGCTTCTGCTTTATAACATCAGCAAACTGCATAAGAGGGCAGATGACCATCACACATGAGCATTTTGACAAAACCATTATAAAGCCGAGATAGCCAAATTGTTGAAGGTCCTTAGTTAAATAAAATATTACCATCAATACAGTATGTTTAGAAATAGAGATAATTTGTAATGCGAACATTTAATACAATGAAAAAATGGCACGTGGCTTGTCTAAAAAGTATTTTATCGAAAATGATTCTGACAGTTTAGACCAGTGTTTGAGGTGCAAATGAAACTTTTTTTTTTCAAAGTCTCTCTAGCTGCACTTCTCATTAGTAAATAGGATGGGTATTTTACTTTAGACTTAAAGAGCAACTTGGTACAGGTTTAATATACCAAAGTTACTGTATCTTTACTAATGTATTCCTTGTTGTTGTTTACAATCACTTTGTATGTCATTTTCTGTTTCAGTCATCACATCCTGGAGACTTTTTAAAACTTTTTAATAACCCATGTGGCTTCAAAATGGCTTCTCCCTGTTATCTTGTACACAAGATTGTAACTATCAACTTGTCCATCTGAATGAAATACATATGTATTACATTCACTGGGACTAGGTTGTTGCAAAGGGACAGGTTAACGGTTATGCTCTGGTGTATCAATTCTAGAATTATTATTGGAGAGCCACTTTTGAGGACACTAGGGTGCTTTTACCTTAAGTTTTAAAATGTTACCAAGAGTGAATTCATAAAAAATTATCAACAGAAAAAAATGGTTTAACATTGCCTTTGTTGCCTTGATTACCTCAGAGTCAGAGCTGTCGAGTTCTGCTAAAGTAGGTGCCTTCAGTAGCCTCTTCCTCTGCACCGCCGTGTGGGCTGTGCCCACACTGTTAAGCTGGCTCTGAGCTGCAACCGCACCATTGGCCAATGCAGTGGCACCAGCTCTATGGTGTGCCTCTGAGGTGGACACATCTTAAAAAAGAACATGAAAACAATATTTAAAAACAAAGAGAAATGCGGCAGCCTCAGAGAGAAAAGTAGCGGGTTCCAAAAAATCCAGCATTACACGTCCAACATGTTGCTATAAATGTTTAAATAACTTACCTGTCACTTTTCTTTCCATTGTTCATTCTGACAACTTTTTACACTTATTACTTTAAAGTCTGTTTTAAAGCTCTTTTCAAAATGTCCGCTCTAGTGCACAGGGTTTTGAGATCTGTCCTCTAAATCACTGCAGGAAGAGCAAATAAAAAAGAAAGAAACATGTTCTCTGGCTTTTCTGTTCCATTCCACATCAAGGATTGTTATTCCTGTGTTACCTGTTTGACAATGTGGGCAATGATCCTTACACTATCAGGAGACATGTAACGCTATATTTTTTGGAACCCTGCTACTTCTTCCTTAATATGGCACTTTAAAATGTGAAAAAATGTACTTACACACTAGCTAAAATCTTTTAAAGGCAATACAAATGAATCCAGTGAGCACAAGCAGGTTAGCTGATCTTTAACTCACTTTAGTGAGATTACAGTTCAGAGATAGCTCCAAGACTTTAAATGTCAAGCATTTTGTTCCCAGCTCCAACTTCCAGCACATGCTCAGCAAGAGTATGCATGAGATTCCCTGTACAGCACACGTTCATTTTAAAGAATCTTGTGATTTTTATATTAATGAATGAAGTCTGAATGCACTAAGTGGTTACTCATTCTTACAGAGCATGACTTATTATTAAAATGTAAGACGACAAAGCATGTGAAAAAAACAGAATCCTATTATTTTAACCAGACTTACATGAAATGGCTCAGTCTGTTTAATAAATAAGATTGTCCAGCTCAATAGATACACCAGCCAATACAGTCACTGAAATCTGAAGATCTGAGTGGTTGAGGGATGGGGTCGTGTGGGCAGAAGGGGTTAGGGGGGCTTGTGGAGGGAAACCAGACTTTAGTTAATATGTCTGTGTTCTGTTCAGTGGTGTGAACGTGTGCATGAATACAAAAATACAGTTTAGGGTAAATTTATCTGAAACTAACCAAATAAAGGAAGAACAGCAAGTAAATCCTCACTGTTTCAACAGATCAGATCAATAAATAAAATACTTCAAATAGAATGCATATTCTATTGAGGTGTTATTCTTGAGATAATACACACACACAGTGCCTTGCAAGAGTATTCAGGCCCCTGACCAATTCTCTCATATTACTGAATTACAAATGGTACACTGAAATTTTGTTCTGTTCGATATTTTTTTTTTAAACACTTAAACTCAAAATCAATTATTGTAAGGTGACATTGGTTTTAAGTTGGGAAAAATTTTTAAGAGAAATAAAAAACTGAAATATCTTGCTTGCACAAGTATTCAACCCCCACACATTAATATTTGGTAGAGACATCTTTCGCTGCAATAACAGCTTTAAGTCTTTTGGGGTAAGTATGTACCAGCTTTGCACACAGTGTCAGAGTGATTTCGGCCCATTCTTGGCAGATTTGCTCCAGGTTGTTCAGGTTGGTTGGATGACGCTTGTGGACCGCAATTTTCAAATAGTGCCACAGATTCTCAATGGGATTGAGATCAGGACTTTGACTGGGCCACTGTAGGACATTCACCTTTTTGTTCTTGAGCCACTCCAATGTTGCTTTGGCGTTGTGCTTGGGATCATTGTCTTGCTGAAAGGTGAATTTCCTCCCAAGCTTCAGTTTTTTAGCGGACTGAAGCAGATTCTCTTGCAGTATTTTCCTGTATTTTGCTCCATCCATTCTTCCTTCGTAACATGATGCCCAGTCCCTGCTGATGAGAAGCATCCCCACAGCATAATGCTGCCACCACCATACTTCACTGTATGGATGGTGTGTCTTGAGGTATGGCCAGTGTTAGGTTTGCACCACACATAGCGCTTTGAGTTTTGGCCAAAAAGCTCTATCTTGGTCTCATCTGACCACAAAACCTTTTAAGAACATAAGAAAGTTTACAAACGAGAGGAGGCCATTCGGCCCATCTTGCTCGTTTGGTTGTTAGTAGCTTATTGATCCCAGAATCTCATCAAGCAGCTTCTTGAAGGATCCCAGGGTGTCAGCTTCAACAACATTACTGGGGAGTTGATTCCAGACCCTCGCGATTCTCTGTGTAAAAAAGTGGCTCCTATTTTCTGTTCTGAATGCCCCTTTGTCTAATCTCCATTTGTGACCCCTGGTCCTTGTTTCTTTTTTCAGGCTGAAAAAGTCCCTTGGGTCGACATTGTCAATACCTTTTTGAATTATGAATGCTTGAATTAGGTCGCCACGTAGTCTTCTTTGTTCAAGACTGAACAGATTCAATTCTTTTAGCCTGTCTGCATATGACATGCCTTTTAAGCCCAGAATTATTCTGGTCGCTCTTCTTTGCACTCTTTCTAGAGCAGCAATATCTTTTTTATAGCGAGGTGACCAGAACTGAACACAATAGTCAAGATGAGGTCTTACTAGTGCATTGTACAGTTTTAACATTACTTCCCTTGATTTAAATTCAACACTTTTCACAATGTATCCGAGCATCTTGTTAGCCTTTTTTATAGCTTCCCCACATTGTCTAGATGAAGACATTTCTCAGTCAACAAAAACGCCTAGGTCTTTTTCATAGATTCCTTCTCCAATTTCAGTATCTCCCATATGATATTTATAATGTACATTTTTATTTCCTGCGAGCAGTACCTTACACTTTTCTCTATTAAATGTAATTTGCCATGTGTCTGCCCAGTTCTGAATCTTGTCTAGATCATTTTGAATGGCCTTTGCTGCTGCACAGTGTTTGCCACTCCTCCTATTTTTGTGTCGTCTGCAAATTTAACAAGTTTGCTTACTATACCAGAATCTAAATCATTAATGTAGATTAGGAATAGCAGAGGACCTAATACTGATCCCTGTGGTACACCGCTGGTTATCACACGCCATTCTGAGGTTTTTCCTCTAATCAGTACTTTCTGTTTTCTACAGAAAGTACTGATTCTACACTCCCTAATCCATGTACATGTGTTTCCTTGAATCCCAACTGCGTTCAGTTTGAGAATTAATCTTTTGTGCGGGACTTTGTCAAAAGCTTTCTGGAAATCTAAATAAACCATGTCATATGCTTTGCAATTATCCATTATCAATGTTGCATCCTCAAAAAAATCAAGCAAGTTAGTTAGATACGAACTCCCTTTCCTAAAACCATGTTGACTGTCTCCCAGGACCCTGTTACCATATAGGTAATTTTCCATTTTGCATCTTATTATAGATTCCATAAGTTTGCATATAATAGAAGTCAGGCTTACTGGTCTATAGTTACCTGGTTCAGTTTTGTTTCCCTTTTTGTGGATCGGTATTACGTTTGCAATTTTCCAGTCTGTCGGTACCACCCCTGTGTCAAGAGACTGCTGCATGATCTTGGTTAGCGGTTTGTAAATTACTTCTTTCATTTCTTTGAGTACTACTGGGAGGATCTCATCCGGCCCAGGGAATTTGTTTATTTTAAGAGCTCCTAGTCCCTTTAGCACTTCTGCCTCAGTTATGCTAAAGTTATTTAAAACTGGATAGGAACTGGATCTACGATTTTGCCATTTGTATCTCTTAAACATTTAACCTCCTCTTTAAATGTTCTCTTGCTGTTGTAATATTGGAAAAACATTTTAGAATTGGTTTTAGCCCCCTTAGCAGTGTTCATTTTTATTTCTCTCTTGGCCTTTCTAACTTCCTTTTTGACTTGTGTTTGCAGTTCCGTGTACTCTTTCTGTGTACTTTCTTTTGGGTCCCTTTTTACTCTGTGAAGTGCCTTTTTTCACTGAATATTTCTTTTTAATTGATCTATTAAACCATTTCGGCAGTTTAGTTTTACATTTAGATTTGTCTACTTTAGGGATGTAATTGTTTTGCGTCTCTAGTACTACATTTTTGAAGAACAACCATCCTTTTTCTGTGGATGTTTTCACTATTTTACTCCAATCTACTTCTGTTAGTGTCTGTTTCATACCTTCATAGTTTGCTTTTCTAAAATCGCAAACCTTATTTAGTCATTACTTTTGGGGTTTTAAAAAGCATTTCAAATGAGACCATGTTGTGGTCTGAGTTTGCTAGTGGTTCTCTGACCTCCCCTCTAGTCGCTGCCTTGACAAATTGTGTTAGGAAGCAGTCATTTGTCATTTCCACCATTTCAATTTCATCCATCATGCTCCCCACCGGGTTTTCCCATTTTATTTGGGGGGAGTTGAAATCCCCCATTAGAATGGCTTCTCCTTTGCTACACGCATTTCTAATGTCATTGTATAACAGATTATTTTGATCACCTTCTGAATCTGGCGGTCTATAGCATGCTCCTATTATTATGCCCTTTGAATTTTTGTCCGTTATTCTGACCCATATTGATTTGGCTTTATTTTCTTTGTCCAGGTTTAACACCTGGGCTTCAAGACTGTTTCTTATGTATAGTGCTACCCCTCCTCCTCTTCTGTCCTGCCTGTCTTTCCTATACAGTGTATACCCACAAATATTATATTCGTCCCCATCACTCTCAGACAACCAAGTTTCAGTAACACCTATCACGTCATAGTTACTTGTTAGTGCAGTAGCTTCAAGTTCTAGAATTTTGTTTCTGATACTTCTAGCATTTAGATAAATACATTTAATGGTTGTCTTACCTGAGTTGTTGTCCTTGTTTTGATGCGGTCTCCCTTCTGTTTTTTTTGTTGATTTCTCCCCCCTTCCTTTCTAGTTTAAATGCTTCTGAACCTGCTCGAGGATCTTTTCTTCAAGTAGATTGGTTTCCTTTTTATTTAAGTGCAGTCCGTCCCGTCTATACAGACAGTCCTCGTTGTAGAATGTGGTCCAATGATCAAGATAGGTGAAGCCTTCCCGTGTGCACCACGTCTTCAGTCATGCTTTTAGATTAATTATTTCCAGCTGTCCATATGGTCCTTTGCAAGGTGCCGGTAGTACACCAGAAAATAACAGAGTTTTGTTTTTCTCTTTTAATTTCCTTCCTAGCTCTCTTTTTTTGTTTTGCAGGGGTTTTGGTCTGTCTCTTCCAATGTTGTTTGTACCGATGTGGACGACTACTACCGGATCGTCCCCTGTTCGTTCTACAAGCCACGTTCTCAGTGATGTGCTTGACAGAGGCTCCCGGAAGGCAGCACACTGTTGTAGTAAGGGGGTCCAAACTGCGAATTGAACTTGCTGTGTTTCTCAATATGGAGACCCCAACAATCATGACCTCCCTTCTTTTTGCTGTCTGGTCACCACTGTCAATAGGGTCCTGGATGTTGTTCCTTTTGTTCTCTTGTTGTTGGTTCTGCTCATCAAAATTCTGAAGTGACTCAAATTTGTTGGTTGTTTTGATTTCTGGTGGTTGTGTTTGACGAAGTTTCTTTTTTTCCCTGCTTCTGCCTACCTGAACCTACCTCCTGTTGCTGTCTAACTTCTTCCAGTTCCATTCCTAGCATACTTACTAGTTTATGCAAGTCCTTGATTGCGCAGCACTTTATGCACACTTGGTTTAGCTCCGCTGGGTTTTGTCAGATTTCCCACATCAAGCAGGTGTCACAAATTACTGGCTTGAAGACCATGTTGATGGGGTTTTTTGAAGTTTATTTTCTTCTGCAGCTGTCAACCTGCTTTCAAACTGCATCTAAACTGCTCTGCACTTTTCCATGCCTGTACTTCTCCCACGCTGTCGCTTCCACTCACCGTCGCATGAAAGACTGTCTCGTTATTAGCTGTGCTGTTCTGCTGTGCTGTTGGCTCCTCCCCTCGCCTGTGTCCCAGAACGGCACTGAATTTGAATAGACTGCTCCGAGTTTCAGTTTGTTATCAGAAAAACACATGTGGCTGTTTGACTTTGAGCTGCAGTGTTTGCCCAATGTCCTGTGTTTTCTGATTAAAGCAATTAAAGATGTAATTTCTCCTTACTGCTTCTAAACTGCTCTGCACTTTTCCACGCCTGTACTTCTCCCACGCTGTCGCTGGGAAGACTGTCTCGTTATTAGCTGCGTTGTTCTGCTGTGCTGTTGGCTCCTCCCCTCGCCCGTGTCTCAGAACAGCCCATAATGTGTAGTTTAATTTTAATTGCTACCTCAGCCTCTTCATATATTATGTGGGTACACATTTTGATGACAGACATTAATATTAAAAGGTAGACCTCTGGACCAGGTGGGGTCTGTGATGTTGGCATGATGCATAAAGACATTTAAATGTTAAGGAAAATTAATATAAACAAGGGCCAGTGCTCCAGATAAGCTGCTTGTTTTACACAAATAACACAAAAATATGAATATGACGTATGATATTTCAATTTTATGTATAACAAATACGCATAGCAATTTTGCTGCACAGCTTGAGTTTGCATGTTTGTCTGCACATTTAGGCAGTCTCCATGACTGGCTGCTAAGGAGCTGCATCACGGTTTAGACCAGTCTCCTGGGCCAGTAAGGGACCACTAGGAGCACCTTGGCCCATTGCCTGATTTTCTCCACACACAGCAGGAGCAAGGCGAGCGGTGGGAAGGCATACAACAGTTGCCTTGGCCACAGGTGTGAGGGCAGTGGGTTGATTCCTGTTAGGCAAGAGATTATTCTCTGCTCTCCCGCACCTGTCCCAAATGAGGCTACCACCTTGGGGTTCACCTCCACTCTGAAGCTCTGGGACCCTCCTTGAGAGGAGGTTAGCCGCCCAGTTTTTTTTCACCCTGGGCAGATGTACTGCCCGCAGTGAGAGTAGGTTCTTCTGTGCCCGGAGCAAGCTTACGCGCCACGAGATGGAGGCTGTGCAACCTGAGGCCACCTTTGTGATTGATGTAAGCCACCACAGTTGCACTGTCTGCCTGGACAAACACGTGCCTCCCTTGAACCTTCTGCAACAAATGCTGCAAGACTAGTTAAACTGCCTCCAGTTCCAAAACATTTCTGTGGAGTGCCACTCTACTCAGCACCCCAGCCCAGGCTGGACGCGTCCATGGTGAAGGCCTCCCTTCTGGTAATACTGCCCAACACTATGCCGAGGTGCTGATGGGCATGCTGTTTGCACCAAAAAAAAGTGCCTTTACACCATGCTAAAACACCATCAATAGGCAGCTGAGGTTCAATGCGGGCTGAAAAGCCCTGCTGTTGAACCAGGCTGGCAGAGGGGCAATGCACAGGAGACCCATGAGCACTCTGTTAAGCTGAACAGCTCTAAGCAGGAGGCTATTCTCTGCACTCTGCCGTCCGACAGAGTGGACAGCATAACCCGAAGTCCAAGCACACTCCTAGAAGGAGGCTGACTGAGGAGTGAGATGGCTTTTCGCATGATTCACCGTACTACCCAACTGGTGGGTGGCCAATGACCAGTAACGTGTAAGTGTCTGCCTGAGCTGGACACTGGGCACAAAGAGCCAGTCATCCAAATAACAGGCGTGCTCCAATGTCTCAAAAAGCTAGAGGCGCCAACCGGCCTGACATTTAGGACCGGTTCTTAAGAGCACCATTTTTTATGCGGATATGGAAATAGGCATCTTTGAGGTCCACCGTGGGGAACCAGTCGCCTGGCCTGAATGACTGCAACATTTTGAACCTCCTTCGGCATAAGAATATAAGAACATCGCAGCTGGGTCACTCTTATGCTTTCTGGCAAACTCCAGATGCGCTTTCAGATGGTACTTTTTGAGTAAAGGCTTCTTTCTTGCCACCCTCCCATACAGGCCAGTGTTATGCAGCGCTCTTGATATGATTGACTGGTGCACCACTACTCCACTCCCAGCCACTGAACTCTGTAGCTCCTTCAAAGTGATTGTTGGCCTCTCTCTGGCTTCTCTCCCAAGTCTCTTTATTGTTTGAGCGCTGAGTTTTGATGGACGGCCTTTTCTTGGCAGTGCCTGGGTGGTGTGATGCAGCTTATTATTGATCCAAATGTGCTCACTGGGATATCCAAACACTTGGATATTATTTTGTACCCTTTCCCTAATCTATGCATTTGTATAACTTTCTCTCTAACTCCTGTAGAATGCTCTTTGGTCTTCATTTTCCTTCAGATTCACAGCCTTACCAATGATCCTTCAACAGTAGAGTAAAATGTCACAGCAACTTTAATGTTTCACAGGTGGAGGCCAATGGTAAGGTAACTCTGTCCTCGTTAGGGCAATTTCTTTCATCGGTGCAAACTGGGGGCTTCCACAGCACAGGGGTTAAATATTTATGCAAGCAAGATATTTCAGTTTTTTATTTTTCTTAAAAATATTTCCCAACATAAAACCAATGTCACTTTACAATAATTGATTCCAAGTTTCAGTGTTTAAAAATAAAATATCAAACAGAACAAAATTTCAATGTACCATTTGTAATTTGGTAATATGAGAGAATTGGTCAGGGATCTGAATACTTTTGCAGGCACTGTATATGTTATCCTATGCTATATGGTGATACTTCAAGCTTGAAAGGTGCAACACAATACCAGTAACCATTATTTTGCCTGTTAGCAAGTTCCACCAAATTGTTGGTAGAAACCTTTGCTGATATCTTTTATAATTTGTCTGTAATTTAAAGTGTATTTTTGTTGTGAGTAATGTAAGAAACACAAAAATGTACAGAAATACTATTTTACTATACTAAACAAGAAATGTATCTTAAATTTGGAAAGAGACATTCCATCCTCAGCAAGACCAAACTCAACATATTTCCAAGTGTAAAGTTATCTCTTGGAAGACTATCCACAATCTGTAGAATAAGTGGTTTCTAGGCTGGGGCAAAACAGAAGGGTTACTGCCAGGACAGGATGTGTGTACCGTCAGCAAAGTTAGTCTCTCTGAGGAAAAGAAAAGCCATATTTGTTTTGTCTTTTTAACCTGCAGTAAGTAACTCTAAATGATTGCTATTTTTTGAGTGAAACCTAAGCTGCTTGTTGGAATATGATTAATATGAAACGTTTAAAGATGTTGGTGTTATTCCTGAAACTCTTCTATATAAGTAGCAACACACAGTACACTACACTAATAAAATAAACTGACAGTGCAGAAAAGGTATTTTCAAGCACAAATTTTTAAAAAAATACTTCTCTGCTAACTTAACACTTTCATTTCATAGTTTCTGCCAAGCTGAAAGATTGAGATTCCATCTTATAATGCCTCCTTTTTCACTTTCTACATACTAATACACCCGCCATATATAGGATTTAAAAGGTTAGCAAGCCAGTTTCCAAACATAGTCCACACACACAGTACAGCATGCAGAGCACGCACACACACACAGTACAGCATTCAGAGCACACACATACAGTACAGCATAAGAACGTAAGAAAGTTTACAAACGAGAGGAAGCCATTCGGCCCATCTTGCTCGTTTGGTTGTTAGTAGCTTATTGATCCCAGAATCTCATCAAGCAGCTTCTTGAAGGATCCCAGGGTGTCAGCTTCAACAACATTACTGGGGAGTTGATTACAGACCCTCACAATTCTCTGTGTAAAAAAGTGTCTCCTATTTTCTGTTCTGAATGCCCCTTTGTCTAATCTCCATTTGTGACCCCTGGTCCTTGTTTCTTTTTTCAGGCTGAAAAAGTCCCTTGGGTTGACACTGTCAATACCTTTTAGAATTTTGAATGCTTGAATTAGGTCGCCACGCAGTCTTCTTTGTTCAAGACTGAATAGAATCAATTGTTTTAGCCTGTCGGCATATGACATGCCTTTAAAGCCCAGAATAATTCTGGTCGCTCTTCTTTGCACTCTTTCTAGAGCAGCAATATCTTTTTTTATAGCGAGGTGACCAGAACTGCACACAATATTCAAGATGAGGTCTTACTAGTGCATTGTACAGTTTTAACATTACTTCCCTTGATTTAAATTCAACACTTTTCACAATGTATCCGAGCATCTTGCTAGCCTTTTTTATAGCTTCCCCACATTGTCTAGATGAAGACATTTCTGAGTCAACAAGAACTAGGTCTTTGTCATAGATTCCTTCTCCAATTTCAGTATCTCCCATATGATATTTATAATGTACATTTTTATTTCCTGCGTGCAGTACCTTACACTTTTCTCTATTAAATGTCATTTATCATGTGTCTGCCCAGTTCTTAATCTTGTCTAGATCATTTTGAATGGCCTTTGCTGCTACAACAGTGTTTGCCATTCCTCCTACTTTTGTGTCGTCTGCAAATTTAACAAGTTTGCTTACTATACCAGAATCTAAATCATTAATGTAGATTAGGAATAGCAGAGGACTTAATACTGATCCCTGTGGTACACCACTGGTTATCACACTCTATTCTGAGGTTTTTCCTCTAATCAGTACTTTGTTTTCTACATGTTAACCACTCACTAATCCATGTACATGTGTTTCCTTGAATTCCAACTGCATTCAGTTTGAGAATTAATCTTTTGTGCGGGACTTTGTCAAAAGCTTTCTGGAAATCTAAATAAACCATGTCATATGCTTTGCAATTATCCATTATCGATGTTGCATCCTCAAAAAAATCAAGCAAGTTAGTTAGGCACGATCTCCCTTTCCTAAAACCATGTTGACTGTCTCCCAGGACACTTTTACCATATAGGTAATTTTCCATTTTGGATCTTATTATAGTTTCCATAAGTTTGCATATAATAGAAGTCAGGCTTAGTGGTCTGTAGTTACCTGATTCAGTTTTGTTTCCCTTTTTGTGGATCAGTATTACGTTTGCAAGAGACTGCTGCATGATCTTGGTTAGCGGTTTGTAAATTATTTCTTTCATTTCTTTGAGTACTACTGGGAGGATCTCATCCGGCCCAGGGGATTTGTTTATTTTAAGAGCTCCTAGTCCCTTTAACACTTCTGCCTCAGTTATGCTAAAGTTATTTAAAACTGGATAGGAACTGGATGACATGTGGGGCATGCTGTCAGTCTCTTCCTTTGTAAAAACTTGTGAAAAGTAATCATTTAATATATTTGCTATTTTTTTTCTTCATCTACGATTTTGCCATTTGTATCTCTTAAACATTTAATCTCCTCTTTGAATGTTCTCTTGCTGTTGTAATATTAGAAAAACAATTGGTTTTAGCTCCCTTAGCAATGTTCATTTCTATTTCTCTCGGAATTTCTAACTTCCTTTTTGACTTGCGTTTGCAGTTCCTTCTACTCTTTCTGCATACTTTCTTTTTTGTCTTTTTTTAATGCTCTGTAAAGTGCCTTTTTTCGCTGAATATTTTTTTTTTAATTGATCTATTAAACCATTTTGGCAATTTCGTTTTACATTTAGATGTGTCTACTTTAGGGATGTAATTGTTTTGCGCCTCTAGTACTACATTTTTGAAGAACAACCATCCTTCTTCTGTGGGTGTTTTCTCTATTTTACTCCAGTCTACTTCTGTTAGTCTCTGTTTCATACCTTCATAGTTTGCTTTTCTAAAATCGTAAACCTTATTTAGTCATTACTTTTGGGGTTTTAAAAAACACTTCAAAACGAGACCATGTTGTGGTCTGAGTTTGCCAGTGGTTCTTGACCTCGTTGTAGAATGTGGTCCAATGATCAAGATAGGTGAAGCTTTCCCGTGTGCACCACATCTTCAGCCATGCGTTTTGATTAATTATTTCCAGCTGTCCATATGTTCCTTTGCAAGGTGCCGGTAGTACACCAGAAAATACCACAGTTTTGGTTTTCTCTTTTAAATTTCCTTCCTAGCTCTCAGAATTTGTTTTGCAGGGATTTTGGTCTGTCTCTTCCAATGTTGTTTGTACCGATGTGGACGACTACTACCGGGTCGTCTCCTGTTCGTTCTACGAGCCTGTCCACTTTTTCAGTGATGTGCTTGACTGAGGCTCCCGGAAGGCAGCACACTGTTGTAGTAAGGGGGTCCAAACTGGAACTGAACTTGCTGTGTTTCTCAATATGGAGTCCCCAACAATCATGACCTCCCTTCTTTTTGCTGTCTGGTCACCACTGTCAATAGGGTCCTGGATGTTGTTCCTTTCATTCTCTTGTTGGTTCTGCTCATCAATATTCTGAAGTGACTCAAATTTGTTGGTTGGTTTGATTTCTGGTGGTTGTGTTTGACGAAGTTTCTTTTTGTCCCTGCTTCTGCCTACCTGAACCCAGCTGTTCTGATCTTCTATCTCCCAGGTGGCTTTCAGTCTGTTAGGGGTGATGCAGACTTCCATGAATTGTGGGTGTGCCAGTTCCTCAAGATCCTGTTGCTGTCTCACTTCTTCCAGCTCCATTTCTAGCATAGTTACTAGTTTATGCAAATCCTGGATCGCGCGGCACTTTACGCACACTTGGTTTAGCTCCGCTGGATTTTCTCGGATTTCCCACATCAAGCAGGTGTCACAGATTACTGGCTTGAAGACCATGTTGAGGTTTTTTTTTTTTTTTAGTTTAGTTTCTTCTGCAGCTTTTCCACACCTGTACTTCTCCCACTCGCTGGCGCTAGGAAGACTGCCTTGTTTAACTGCGTTGTTCTGCTGTGCTGTTGGCTCCTCCCCTCGCCAGTGTCTCAGAACAGTGCTGAATTTGAATCAGCTGCTCCGAGTTTCAGCTTGTTTGTTATCAGAAAAACACACGCGGCTGTTTGACTTTGAGCTGCTGCTGTGTTTCCCCAATGCCCTGTGTTTTCTGATTAAAGCAATTTCTCCTTACTGCTTCTAAACTGCTCTGTACTTTTCCATGCCTGTACTTCTCCCACTCGCTGTCGCTTCCATAGCATACACATACAGTACAGCATGCAGAGCACACACACACATTACGACATGCAAAGCACACACACACACGGCAAAAACAGGCACAGGATGCAACCATTGGAGGTGGTTGTGATGAGTTTTGGACTGTATTAGAAAGGGCACACATACAGTAAACATTTTTTATTTTTTATTTTACTGAGCTCTGACAAAATCCCTTACTTGACCTGCAAGCCACCTGTCACAAACATATGCATGAAATGAACAAAGCATGTATTTTGGATTGATTTCACCACAATAGTCAGCCAGTATATGTCAAGAATTTGAGAAATCTTTACCTGACAAGTCAAAACTGCAAGACATGCTTAGTGGTCGTATTACTGTAAGAAAAACAAAAATTGGACTGTTAGAAAAGCAAACATTTAAGAACATAAGAAAGTTTACAAACAAGAGGAGGCCATTTGACCCATCTTGCTCATTTGGTTGTTAGTAGCTTATTGATCCCAGAATCTCATCAAGCAGCTTCTTGAAGGATCCCAGGGTGTCAGCTTCAACAACATTACTGGGGAGTTGATTCCAGACCCCCACGATTCTCTGTGTAAAAAAGTGCCTCCTATTTTCTGTTCTGAATGCCCCTTTGTCTAATCTCCATTTGTGACCTACTGGTCCTTGTTTCTTTTTTCAGGTCGAAAAAGTCCCTTGGGTCGACACTGTCAATACCTTTTAGAATTTTGAATGCTTGAATTAGGTCGCCACGTAGGTCTTCTTTGTTCAAGACTGAACAGATTCAATTCTTTTAGCCTGTCTGCATATGACATGCCTTTTAAGCCCGGAATAATTCTGGTCGCTCTTCTTTGCACTCTTTCTAGAGCAGCAATATCTTTTTTTATAGCGAGGTGACCAGAACTGCACATAATATTCAAGATGAGGTCTTACTAGTGCATTGTACAGTTTTAACATTACTTCCCTTGATTTCAATTCAACACTTTTCACAATGTATCCGAGCATCTTGTTAGCCTTTTTTATAGCTTCCCCACATTGTCTAGATAAAGACATTTCTGAGTCAACAAAAACTCCTAGGTCTTTTCATAGATTCCTTCTCCAATTTCAGTATCTCCCATATGATATTTATAATGTACATTTTTATTTCCTGCGTGCAGTACCTTACACTTTTCTCTATTAAATGTCATTTGCCACGTGTCTGCCCAGTTCTGAATCTTGTCTAGATCATTTTGAATGACCTTTGCTGCTGCAACAGTGTTTGCCACTCCTCCTATTTTTGTGTCGCCTGCGAATTTAGTAAGTTTGCTTACTATACCAGAATCTAAATCATTAATGTAGATTAGGAATAGCAGAGGACCTAATACTGATCCCTGTGGTACTCCTCTGATTACCACACTCTATTCTGAGGTTTTTCCTCTAATCAGTACTTTCTGTTTTCTACATGTTAACCACTCCCTAATCCATGTACATGTGCTTCCTTGAATCCCTACTGTGTTCAGTTTGAGAATTAATCTTTTGTGCGGGACTTTGTCAAAAGCTTTCTGGAAATCTAAATAAACCATGTCATATGCTTTGCAATTATCCATTATCGATGTTGCATCCTCAAAAAAATCAAGCAAGTTAGTTAGACACAATCTCCTTTTCCTAAAACCATGTTGACTGTCTCCCAGGACACTGTTACCATATGGTTATTTTTCCATTTTGGATCTTATTATAGTTTCCATAAGTTTGCATATAATAGAAGTCAGGCTTACTGGTCTGTAGTTACCTGGTTCAGTTTTGTTTCCCTTTTTGTGGCTCTGTATTACGTTTTCAATTTCCCAGTCTGTCGGTACAACCCCTGTGTCAAGAGCCTGTTTTATGATCTTGGTTAGCGGTTTGTAAATTACTTTTTTCATTTCTTTGAGTACTATTGGGAGGATCTCATCCGGCCCAGGGGATTTGTTTATTTTAAGAGCTCCTAGTCCCTTTAACACTTCTGCCTCAGTTATGCTAAAGTTATTTAAAACTGGATAGGAACTGGACGACATGTGGGGCATGTTGTCCATATCCTCCTTTGTAAAATTTAATATATTTGCTATTTTTTTTTCTTCATCTATGATTTTGCCATTTGTATCTCTTAAGACATTTAATCTCCTCTTTAAATGTTCTCTTGCTGTTGTAATATTGGAAAAACATTTTGGAACTGGTTTTAGCCCCCTTAGCAATGTTCATTTATTTTTCTTTCTTGGCCTTTCTAAATTCCTTTTTGACTTGCAATTCCATGTACTCTTTCTGTGTACTTTCTTTTTGGTCCCTTTTTAACGCTCTGTAAAGTTCCTTTTTTCACTGAATATTTCTTTTTAATTGATCTATTAAACCATTTTGGCAATTTAGTTTTACATTTAGATTTGTCTACTTTACGGATGTAATTGTTTTGCGCCTCTAGGACTACATTTTTGAAGAACAGCCATCCTTTTTCTGTGGATGTTTTCACTATTTTACTCCAATCTACTTCTGTTAGTCTCTGTTTCATACCTTCATAGTTTGCTTTTCTAAAATCGCAAACCTTATTTAGTCATTACTTTTGGGGTTTTAAAAAGCATTTCAAATGAGACCATGTTGTGGTCTGAGTTTGCTAGTGGTTCTCTGACCTCCCCTCTAGTCGCTGCCTTGACAAATTGTGTTAGGAAGCAGTCATTTGTCATTTCCACCATTTCAATTTCATCCATCATGCTCCCCAAATCGGGTTTTCCCATTTTATTTGGGGGAAGTTGAAATCCCCCATTAGAATGGCTTCTCCTTTGCTACACGCATTTCTAATGTCATTGTATAACAGATTATTTTGATCACCTTCTGAATCCGGCGGTCTATAGCATGCTCCTATTATTATGCCCTTTGAATTTTTGTCCGTAATAAAAAAATATGTAAGTGCACATGGCTTCCGTTTCATGAATACCGAAAAATGGGGCAGAGTGTCAAAAAGCTGAAAATTAATTTGCAAACCATTTTTTAAAAACATAAACTAGAACTAATCCTAACTTTCCCACCACGTGTCATATTTGTTTTACAGTCAGAATCTGAGACTGTGTACCAAAGTGCTGTGTTGGTTGTCGTTCCCGCGGCAAACCTTTTACAAATCAGGTTTTCTACAACAAGCAACCAATAAGCCAAAAGGAATAAGCTAAAATCAATAAATCATAAAGAATGTAATTATGAAAAAAACGACATTTAGAGTGGATGCTTCATTATAACTGAGGAAAAAAGTAACATTTTGCCTTGTTTGGCATCAGTTTCTCAGACTTGCAAAGTTGCAGATAAACCAGCAGTTTTATTTGTTGTGAATTAAACATTTTGTTTACATCATATCCAGTCTCACAGTAAGGTTTACCGATGTATACCCAGATACGCAATCAAATTGTCTAACTTTCTGATTTGGGATCCGATGTGTTCAGGTCAAAAATGCCATTCACAGTCTTTCCAGGACTCGCTGGTATCACTAAACAAGATTGGCGCTGACTTGGGAGAGGCTACGCAAGCGACAACATTCTAAGTAGGATTATTATTTTGTATTCTGAATATTATTTTAATAGTGTTTATTATTAGGATTGGAAAATTAGAATAGTTTCCTATTTGAATTCACAGGGTTCAACCTTTTTGTGTATTCGATTACCCGAACTCTGGTCCCTTACTCTCCCAAGAATAAAAGGCAAATGCATGTGCACATGCAGACAGCATAGCAGGGTAAGCCAGGAAAGTTTAGCCGGGTTCACAAAGTGTTCAAACAATGTCCAAGACGAGATTTCTACCCTCTGTAACCTATTTCCGTAGGCACAAGTTTTTCCTTTTGTTTACTGAATTAAAATACAGAACTCAATGAGCGGCAACGTCACAGTGCGTATCTCTTCCAATTAAAGCCACAGTAGCATAATATTGTACAAACCACCAAATAATAATTTTTGCTGTAGTGTATTCAGAATAAAACAACAACTATCATATAGCAACCTAAATAGTCTACATCTGTTTAATTGTAACAAATAATATTTATAAAACAATCGAAAATACATTCCAACATTACAATAGATTAACATTACTAATTACAACTAGCCATCAAGTACTGACATCAGATGAATTTAAGTCGAGTTAATTTGTTTATTCAATAACCTGTAAATAATTCAAAATAAAGACACCTGGTTGTACGTTTAATGGTCAGTGCAAAATTTGCTGTTACTCCATCCATTCATAGAAAGTCAACAGTAGATGTTTTACATTAAAGGGGTGGAACTCCTACTTCTCCTAGCTCTCTTTGGTTACCATTCAGTTAGAAACAGTGAAAATAAAAATCATCATGAAAAAAAAATATAAATATATTGGGCCAGATAAAACTGTATCCGGGCCAGTAAAAACACTAGCTCAGTGTCCCGAGGGGCCAGTAGTTAAAACTCTAAACGCAGAGCCTTGATGTGACAGAACAGGTGATTTAACTGCACTGTGTAGAACCTTATTTTCTCCCATTGGTGCTTGAGCCCCACAGCACTCATGGAATCACCGCCTGAGCCCCTATTATCAGCGATTAAAGCCTGGTTTTCAAACAAACTGATTATCGCTCACCAATACTGTATTGGTAAGAGAAAAGTGTGTTTTTTTAAGCGATTTCAGCTTTCAATCACTTAAAATATGCTGAAGATAATGTAAACAACACCAAGCTACAGACAGGGAGTCCCACGCTTTAAACGTGTTACTGTTTATAAATAAGAACTCAACTTTATTACGAATATTGTGTTGTTATGTTTTAAGCAACATAATACAATAGTGTTCATTATGGTAATTGTTTGTTTATTAGTTTTAAAATGTTTAGTAAAACGTGACCTATTGTTTGACCTTGTTAGTACAACCCTCCTTTGCTAACAACGTCTTCAGTCAGGGTCATAACCAAGTATAAATCTCCATATTTTTGTAAAATGAGTTTACACTTATTTCTAAAGCTGGAACATTGCTACACCCTGTTAGAAAATTGACTTCCCTGCATTGTTTTAAATTATTCATTGTTTAATCATAAAATCACAATTTACAAGATTAAATACGCTACTATACTCCTCCTGGCTGCTGCCAATAGGGTCACATAACTGCGATATTGCACGCCTACTGACTCAGGGGATATGTCTGATTTTGCTAAATTAAAAGCCTGGCGTATAGCAAGTTATGGAAAGAAATTATCACTTTAGTTGTATTTATCATGGTGTATACAGTGTTTTGAGGACAAAGGACACTGAACATCAGAAAGTAGGCACTGTGAGATGAATGATCTTGCTTTTAGCCAGTTTGGGTGCAAATAGCGTATATCGTGCACCTAAGCTCTTCATATATATATATGTATGGGTAAACGGTATATTGACAAAATTCAAAGTGGGTAAATGTCGTTTACCTGCATATACCCTTGACGTACACCACTGTTTAAAACTCCAAAGAAAAGTTTAAACTACCTGGTATTGCAAGGCAGTCTCCCATCCAAACACTAACCATGCATGTGTATGATTATTATTTTTTTAGTAGACATACTTATCCAGGCCAGCTTACAGTTCTGACATACATTACCCATTTATACAGTCGTGTTTTTAACTGGACCAGCAGCAATGTATCCCATACCTGTGATTGTGCTCTAATTGCTACTCCACAGATGCTGCAGTCATTTGTGTCTCGTTGTATAACTAAATCTCGGCAGTCTGACAAGTTTTTCTAACTTGTATGATGAACTACCGTTCCTCTTAATATATATATTTTTACATAAAACCTGCACTTTTTATATAGGTATATACATGTCAAATGCTGCAGATAAACGTATCAGCCAAATTAATTAATATGACGTGTATTTGTTTAGCTTGCTATTTCTTAATTTATTTATACATTTATAATACTGCAGCGAGCACGAGAACTATTGGAGACACATACAAAGGACCTTGCGTTTAAAGCAGTTTATTATGTGACTAACAGCAAATCAGCACCATCCACACACATACCCACACAGACACAGACAGCCCTTCCCCACCCCAGAGCACTACTCTGCCTCTCAAGGTCACATCCACATATTACACAAATAACACCGGAAGGGTAATAACAGTTACATTGTAATGCATTTAACAATATTGGAACTTTACAATAACTAGTAATAAAACACAACGATAACACTATGTAACACAATTTTTGTTCCTGGCTAGAAAGTGTTATTTCCTAATTGCTTATGCCTCAAAAGTATAGAAAATGGCTATTATTCCCCACAAACTTTGCTTTTGTGACCAGGACAGTGATATTTCAAAATATCACTATTTCCAATGGGAAAACGGGCAGATGTGTGTCTTTTCGTTCACATAATCAGAAAAAAACAACATATGAATCCAAATTAACATGTACTTATACTAAAGTAATACAAAAATGACTACAAAAGATTTAGAAGTGAGTAGTTTTTTGAGATTTACGATTATACTGTAAATACAGTACAGTAAATAACCTACAATACGCTTTGTTGTATATGTAAACAAGTCTGTTTGTTATCGCTTTATTGCTTTTGAAGTCTAGATATGTGTTATCCAAATCTCTATTGTAATCTTATCAATCCCTTGGAGAACTGCTGTCTGGCTGTCTACATGAGCATGTAGTCTGCTGTCTTATAATATTACTATTATAAGAATTTTTCGATCTTGATATTTTTGCGTTTTGATTTGAGAGCAACTACAGATATATTTGCATTAGCAGCAGGAATCTGTAACGACTTCACTGAAAACAGCATTGCCTGTTTCAAGCTAAACATAAAACAATACATGGACAAGCAGCTGTTTCTGACAAAAGCACAGTGTAGTAGACAAAATACACGTCAAACAAGCCTGTCAAATTTGGGGTCAAGTTTTGGCTGGCAGCGGACCATACCCCTACCTGTGCAAAGATGAAACTCGTCCTGCTGGTCAGAGACTGGGTGGCAATGCGGTACCTAGGCTGATGTAACCGTGCTTAGGAAAAGGGATGAATGTTACCAATGACAATTTTTATTTCACTATAATTAGCAAAACAGTTGAAGAAAAAAAACACAGCCTGGTTGGAACAGTAAACAAAGCGAGAAGAGAGTTTCCACCATCTGCACAAAACTTAGTTCTCTGTGAAAACAATCACCGGTGTCCAGTTGCTGTATCTTACAATGTACTGGACATGGCAGCTGTCAATTTCTTTATTTTGTACAATGTACAGGGGAAAATAAAATTTTGATCAGAAAGCTGCAAAGCAGCAGGGAAACGCAGCTGAACCTGGATACAGTGCGCATCAAGTGACACATGCAACAGAAAACAATGACAGGTAACTAAACGCAATCAATCAATCAAATACTCTGGCTCACCACTTTCCCGGAATCAATGACTCTGAAAAAGACAGAGCCTTTCTCCTTTCTGTCTTTCAGTGGTATCCCTGCTTGCATAGTAGGCCGCTCTTTCTCATCTGTCTGTCGTGTGTGAGCGACTGCCTGTGCAGTCACCCTCGCGAGTGGTTGTCTATTTCCTTCTTGAGAGTGCACAGTTCCTCCATGGGGCGAACCTTGTAAACAAAGAGAGTGTGCTTTTCACTATCTAGTTCTACTGCAGTTTTCGTTGTCTGCTTCCAACTCGCCCGCCGCAGCTTTAGCCCTTGTGTCTCCCTGGTGTATGCTACGCGCTACCCATGTGTATGACATAAAAACATAAGAAAGTTTACAAACGAGAGGAGGCCATTTGGCCCATCTTGCTCGTTTGGTTGTTGGTAGCTTATTGATCCCAAAATCTCATCAAGCAACTTCTTGAAGGATCCCAGGGTGTCAGCTTCAACAACATTACTGGGGAGTTGATTCCAGACCCTCACAATTCTCTGTGTAAAAAGTGCCTCCTATTTTCTGTTCTGAATGCCCCTTTGTCTAATCTCCATTTGTGACCCCTGGTCCTTGTTTCTTTCTTCAGGCTGAAAAAGTCCCTTGGGTTGACACTGTCAATACCTTTTAGAATTTTGAATGCTTGAATTAGGTCGCCACGTAGTCTTCTTTGTTCAAGACTGAACAGATTCAATTCTTTTAGCCTGTCTGCATATGACATGCTTTTTAAACCCGGAATAATTCTGGTCGCTCTTCTTTGCACTCTTTCTAGAGCAGTGAACCGTGTGGTTAGGGTAAGCAAGGTTGCATAGCTGTCCTCTTGTGCTTCGGTACCGCGGTGCATGCATAGCCCTTGGTACTTTGTTATCTCGGTGCGCAAGGTGCTTGTTGCACATAGCACACGGTGCCCAGTGCTACAGCGTCAGTGCACAGTGCACATAGTGCTCTCGGTACTCGGTCCGCACAGTGCTTGGTGCCTACTGCTACAGCACTAGTGCACGGTACACGGTGCTGCACTGTACTTAGTGCATACAGTGCTAGTGCAAAAAGGCATGGTGCTGCACGGTACAGATGGTGCACACGGTGATCAATGCATGAACGAATGGTACATGGCTTACAGTACTGATGCGCACGGTGATAGTTGCTGACTGCTACACTAGCGTACGGGTATACGGTGCTGCATGGGTGTTCGGTGCCCTACGCTACAGCACTAGTGCATGAACACACGCCACCACACTATAATCACTGCTTGAGCGCTCGTTACAACCAGTGCTAGTGGTGTTCGGTGCACAGCCGATGCAGAACACCAAACAGATGTCAGGCAAGTAGGAGTTCCACCGCTTTACAGCGTGCAAGGCAAAGATCCCTCAGGAGAACAGACATACCCTCTGTGCACGGTGCTTGGGCGTCCAACATGCCACCTTATCCCTTGAGAGAGGTGGCTTGCAGCGTTTGTGTGGCTTTTCAGCCTTGGATAAGGGAGAATTGGATGGAGAGGACCACAAGGGTGAGCGCGGACCATCGGTGGCTTTTGGAGCCTCGGAGCCCTTCCTCCATGTACTGTCCCAGGACCCGCTGCTGGACATCCGCGACACGCAGGGCCCCCATAGTCACTGTCTATCTCCACAGGTGAGGGACATTATGGACCTCAAAGCAAGGATGGCCCAGGTCCTGGTGCTTTTGGCCAAACAGGCACCTACAGCCCCGGTCGCTGTCCCATTTCCATACCCCCCCTCCCCCAGGGGAGATCAGGTTTGGTGGGAAGAAGCATCCCAGCTGGTATAACAGGACACGCTTTTTATTGCGGCCTCTGGGGATGGTGCTTCCTTCTTCTCTAACATGCAGGTAGGAGGTGAGCTCAAACCCTCTGCTGAGGAAGAGCCTGCATTTGAGGTAACCTTGGAAGCCAGTGCTCCCCCATTGTCTAGCTCAGTTTCGGCACTGACTGGACACACTGCAGCTTTCCTGCAGGTCCACTGGAGAAACACCCCTATACCACTGCTCCTGTAAAGACACCCACTTGGCCACACTCTCTTGTCCTTAAAACATGACCACTGCTATTTTGCATCCAAAAAAAAATTTGTTTTATTTCTTGAAATGTTTTAGAAGAACACAAACAAACAAAAAGAGTGAGCAACGCGTTTCGACACTTAAACGGTCTTCATCAGGTCCACAGTGATTGGCAGGGATCCTAGGAATTCGTTTACTGCCGAATTATATGTAAAAATGCAGATTTTCTATGTTTTTGGAGATGTTTTAGTTTTACACTTTGGAAGGGTCAATGCAAGGCTTTGTTGTTTGTTTAATAATAACCAAATCAGTACACATACAATATATAAACATTAACACAGGCAACTTTGCTTTGAATTCAAGTAACCACATCTATGAAAATGAAACTGCTTCCGGCATTCAAGTTCAGTTTACTTCAGTATTCAGAGCTGTTCAAAAATGCCAAAAACAAAAAAAATCAACCCTAAAGATCGGGTCAACTAGTTTGGCAAGGACGAATTTCATGTTAATGGTAATATGCTCTTTTGTACTTCATAAGAACATAAGAAAATTTACAAACGAGAAGAGGCCATTCGACCGACCTTGCTCATTGTTAGTAGCTTATTGATCCAGGAATGTCATGAAGCAGCTGCTTGAAGGATCCCAGGGTGTCACAACCCTCACAATTCTCTGTGTAAAACTCATATTTTTTGTTCTGAATGCCCCTTTGTCTAATCTCCATTTGTGACCCCCGGTCGAAAAAGTCCCTTGGGCCAACATTGTCAATACCTTTTAGAATTCTGAATGATTGAATTACATAATCTTTTTTACATAATTACATAATCTTTTTTGTTCAAGACTGAATAGATTCAATTCCTTTAGCCTGTCTGCATATAATATGCCTTTTAAACCCGGAATAATTCTGGTTGCTCTTCATTGCACTCTTTCTAGAGCAGCAATATCCTTTCTGTAGTGAGGTGATCAGAACGGAACACAATATTCAAGATGAGGTCTTACTAATGCATTGTACAGTTTTAATATTACTTCCTTTGATTTAAATACAACACTTTTCACAATATATCTGAGCATCTTGTTGGCCTTTTTTTTCCAGCTTCCCCACATTGTCTAGATGAAGACATTGAGTCAACATAAACGCCAGGTCTTTTTCATAGATTCCTTGTTCAATTTCAGTATGCCCCATATGATATTTATAATGCACATTTTTATTGCCTGCGTGCAGTATCTTACACTTTTCTCTATTAAATGTCGTTTGCCATGTGTCTGCCCAGTTCTGAATCTTGTCTAGATCATTTTGAATGACCTTTGCTGCTGCACAGTGTTTGCCACTCCTCCTATTTTTGTGTCATCTGCAAATTTAACAAGTTTGCTTACTATACCAGAATCTAAATCATTAATGTAGATTAGGAATAGCAGAGGACCTAATACTGATCCCTGTGGTACACCGCTGGTTACCACACTCCATTCTGAGGTTTTTCCTCTAATCAGTACTTTCTGTTTTCTACATGTTAACCACTCCCTAATCCATGTACATGTGTTTCCTTGAATCCCAACTGCATTCAGTTTGAGAATTAATCTTTTGTGCGGGACTTTGTCAAAAGCTTTCTGGAAATCTAAATAAACCATGTCATATGCTTTGCAATTATCCATTATCGATGTTGCATCCTCAAAAAAATCAAGCAAGTTAGTTAGACACGATCTCCCTTTCCTAAAACCATGTTGACTGTCTCCCAGGACCCTGTTACCATATAGGTAATTTTCCATTTTGGATCTTATTATAGTTTGCATATAATAGAAGTCAGGCTTACTGGTCTGTAGTTACCTGGTTCAGTTTTGTTTCCCTTTTTGTGGATCGGTATTACGTTTGCAATTTTCCAGTCTGTCGGTACCACCCCTGTGTCAAGAGACTGCTGCATGATCTTGGTTAGCGGTTTGTAAATTACTTCTTTCATTTCTTTGAGTACTACTGGGAGGATCTCATCCGGCCCAGGGGATTTGTTTATTTTAAGAGCTCCTAGTCCCTTTAACACTTCTGCCTCAGTTATGCTAAAGTTATTTAAAACTGGATGACATGTGGGGCATGTTGTCAGTATCTTCCTTTGTAAAAACTTGTGAAAAGTAATCATTTAATATATTTGCTATTTTTTTTTCTTCATCTACGATTTTGCCATTTGTATCTCTTAAACATTTAATCTCCTCTTTGAATGTTCGCTTGCTGTTGTAATATTGGAAAAACATTTTGGAATTGGTTTTAGCTCCCTTAGCAATGTTCATTTCTATTTCTCTCTTGGCCTTTCTAACTTCCTTTTTGACTTGCGTTTGCAGTTCCGTGTACTCTTTCTGCGTACTTTCTTTTTGGTCCTTTTTTAATGCTCTGTAAAGTGCCTTTTTTCGCTGAATATTTTTTTTAATTGATCTATTAAACCATTTTGGCAATTTAGTTTTACATTTAGATTTGTCTACTTTAGGGATGTAATTGTTTTGCTCCTCTAGTACTACATTTTTGAAGAACAACCATCCTTCTTCTGTGGGTGTTTTCTCTATTTTACTGCAATCTACTTCTGTTAGTCTCTGTTTCATACCTTCATAGTTTGCTTTTCTAAAATTGTAAACCTTAGCTTTAGTCATTACTTCTGGGGTTTTAAAAAACACTTCAAATGAGACCATGTTGTGGTCTGAGTTTGCCAGTGGTTCTCTGACCTCTGATTTAGTTATTCTACCTTCGTTATTTGAAAAGACTAAATCAAGGCATGCCTCCCCTCTAGTGGGTGCCTTCACAAATTGTGTTAGGAAGCAGTCATTTGTCATTTCCACCATTTCTATTTCATCCTTCATGCTACCCACCGGGTTTTCCCATTTTATTTGGGGGAAGTTGAAATCCCCCATTAGTATGGCTTCTCCTTTGCTACACGCATTTCTAATGTCATTGTATAACAGATTATTGTGCTCACCGTCTGAATCTGGCAATCTATAGCATGCTCGTATTATTATGCCCTTTGAATTTTTGTCCGTTATTCTGACCCATATTGATTCGGCTTTATTTTCTTTGTCCAGGTTTAGCACCTGGGCTTCAAGACTGTTTCTTATGTATAGCATTACCCCTCCTCTTCTGTCCTGCCTGTCTTTCCTATACAGTGTATACCCACAAATATTATATTCGTCCCCATCACTCTGACAACCAAGTTTCTGTAACACCTATCACATCATAGTTACTTGTTAGTGCAGTAGCTTCAAGTTCTAACATTTTGTTTCTCATACTTCAAGCATTTAGACAAATACATTTAATGACTGTCTTACCTGAGTTGTTGCCCTTGTTTTGATGGTCTCCCTTTAGTTTTTTATTGCTTTATCCCCCCTTCCTTTCTAGTTTAAATGCTTCTGAACCTGCTCGAGGATCTTTTCTCCGATTAGATTGGTTCCCTTTAAGTGCAGTCCATCCCGCCTATAGTCCTTGTTGTAAAATATGGTCCAATATCTAAGATAGGTGAAGCCTTCCTGTGTCCACCACATTTTCAATCATGCGTTAAGATTAATTATTTCCAGCTGTCCGTATGCTCCTTTGCAAGGTGCCGGCAGTATTCCAGAAAATACCAGTTTTGGTGTTGTCTTTTAATTTCCTTCCTAGCTCTCTGAATTTGTTTTGCAGGGATATTGGTCTGTCTCTTCCAATGTTGTTTGTACCAATGTGGACAATTACTAGTGGGTTGTCTCCTGTTCGTTCTAGGAGCCTGTCCACATTCTCAGTGATGTGCTTGACCGAGGCTCCCGGAAGGCAGCACACTGTTGTAGTAAGGAGACCCCAACAAGTCCCCTTTCTTTTGCTGTCTGATTATCAAAATTTTGAAGGGTTATGACAATAACCTAATGTTTTTTTTTATTTTTTTAACACTAGAACCACCACATTTTTGAACTACCTAGAACTGCCACATGGGTCACTTTGAAAAATGAAAGACAAAACTACCAGATCCAACTCAAAAGTTGTATTCATAAACATCTAGGAGGCTGTGTGGTCCAAGGTTTAAAGAAACGTATCCACAATGAATATGCTTGGTGTCTAGCCAGTAGGCTTCACTGTTGCACGATGAGGAGAATAAGTCCTTGCCGGTTTCCCACCCCCCAACCCAGAAGCGTCAGAGTCAACGTGATGCCCCTCTCGGGGTTCCCAGCAAAGTTCGACCTCTTTGCACAGCCTGGACACAAACTAGCGCAGTCCAAGCTGTGTGACTCATCCTGCAATCCCTGCGGCAGTGCTTTAACTGGATGAGCCACTTGGGGACCCCTTAACCTAACGTTCTTGACCTTACTTCATTTGTGTTATTACTGTTTACCCTGATTACTTAAGCAGAACATTTCTGGACACTACATGTATGATCTATCTCCTGAAGAAAAAAATGAATTAAACGTTAATTTACTTTGTCACATTTTTAAACAAACAAAAAAATTATTTTGTATCCGAAATATAACTACGGTTGTTTCGGTATTGGTGATATCTACTTTCGTCATGGTGTACCGATTTCCTGCGACACCTCCTGCTGACTTCTCAAAATCACAACGCAGCACCTTGCTCTACACATTTCATGTCCTCATGCACCGCCCCCTGCTCCTTCTCGCGCCACTACCATTGCACTGCTATAGGCCACTCTTAATTTTGTTTCATGAATATTGACGAGCCAATCCAGAACGAGGCTAGTAAGATTAAAATCAAAACAGTTACGACGGCTAATTTTAGTTACAGCGATTGTGATCTATCTTTTGACCAGAATTACAATTTTAAACAGTGGGAACTTACATTAAAACTAAATTAAGAATTCTGGACAAAATCATGTTTAAGGTTGTACAGTATTACAAGGAGGCCTATGTACATGCGCTCAGTGGTGAGTTAATTTGCGATTTGTAACATCTGAGTGGCATACATTTCTTATACTTGGTTGCGTTTGTGTACGCAATACAATGTGAAAAGTATTTATATGCTATATAGTGCTCAAAATAACACATTTTGTTACCCCCTTCCCTCTCCTACATTGACATTTTTGTCAGAACATTTAAATCCAGTATAGGGTTGCCAGCTGGCTGGTTTATTAACTATTTTGCAGGTTCCGGGTGAAAAGATTTAATGTGCTGGGATGGATAAACCTACACTTTTTAAAAATGTTGCCTGTGTAACTTAAAGATTTAAAGCAATAATCAGCTATCATTAAGTCTATTCGATTCCCTACTTAAAACAGCGGAGAAAGTGACACTCACTTGAGAAGAATGTTTTAGGGATGACAAGCAATTAATGTGTGTAACTTTCTCCACTGTTTTCAAATGCAATATAATTCATCTTAATGCCGTTCTGGGTCCGGCTCATTCCAGCTTTTAGCCCACGTCAAATGTAAATATAAAACTTAGGCTTTTTTATGCCCATCATAATTAAAGGCTCATTACAACTTGTGACAGAACATCACTGGATGTTGCTCTGTCAAATGTGCACTTTTAATAACAATAAATAAACAAAACACTAGAAACACATTAACAAAATAACAGGCACATTGTCCAAAACGAAAGGTCTATTCAAAACATTTGCATATGCAAATAACACAGGACGGGATAGGACAGCACGAAACATAAAACACGCACCTCCACCTCGAACGCCAGCATCAACCCTAAATCAACCCTTTGAACACCTGTGATTACCCTATTTATACACCTTTGGCTTAATCAATCATTTAATCATTTACTGGCTCTAGCTACATTCCCATATGTTTTTGCATGTTTCGCCTTGCACACAGCTATAAAGTAAAACAATTTAGCTTGACTGCAGTTAAATGCTTTCTCTTAAGTTTAATTAAAAAAAGGTAGATCAAACAATGAACCTTATGCTTGATTGCAAAGTGTACAGTAAAGTATTTGTATATAAGATTAATGCTAGAGGGTGCAAAATGATTTAAACTCAAGCCAAGCAAAACATAAATAAATACATATTAAGAGAAAAAAAGATGGATCCGCCACGTCGCATGCAAGTACAGTACCAGTCAAAAGTCTGAGTACACCTGCTTGAAACCAGGTTTTTCATTATCTATGCTTTTAACTGTATAAACTTGTCTATAAACATTTAATAATTCATTATATGATGTGTACTTATATAAGCTGATAATCATAAGTGAATTGCATTCAAAAATTTAATTTTTAAATGAAAATGTAAATCTTGACAACTTCAATGTTCAAAGGTCACCAAAAGCATGGGGATTTCAGTCTGAAGTCCAAGTCAGTTAAAAGTCTGAAATGTGTATAACACGGTGTTAGAAAACTGGCCTAAGTATAACAGTGTCTTTGTTAGATGTTCTCTGAGTTTACTAGCATGTTACCTAATTAACCTTTTGTCGCCAATTATTGTTAACAGATGAGGGTCCATGATTACTATAAATAGTTAATATAGGCACAAGTTTGTCATTCCTGAATGTAAGGGAGCAGAAAATGGCAAAATACGCTCAGTTAAGCAAAGAAAAAAGACTAATTTCTTTAAGAAATGAAAGTCAATCTTCAATACAAATAGCAAGAACTTTGCAAGTGTCTGTAACTGCTGTGGCCAAGACCATCAAACAATTTGAAGAAACTGGCACTCATGAGGACTGAACAAGGTCAGGCAGGCCAAGGGTGACCTCAGAATCAGAGAACAAGTTCATTCGAGTCACAAGTCTGCAAAACCGGCGATTAACTGCCCCTGAAATACAAGCTGAAGAATAAGAGGATGAGACTTTCCTGGGCCAAAAAACACAGAAACTTGACATTTGAGGAGTGGAAGTCGGTCTTATGGACCGAGGAGTCAAAATTTGAAACATTTGGGTCCAACCGCAGAGAGGGTGAGCGCATGAGTTCTGCATGTGTGGTTGCCACTGTCAAGCATGGAGGAGGCAGTGTCATGGTCTGGGGTTGCTTTGCTGGTGTCAGAGTTGGTGATCTTTCCCCAAGTCCATGGCACCTCAAAGTTGTGCAAGAACTATCTGGCGAAGAAGGAAAGTGAAGGACAACTCAATCTAATGACCTGACCTGCCCAGTCTCCAGACCAAAATCCCACAGAACTTGTATGGGACAAACTGGACAGAAGAGTCAAAGCAAAGCTACCCACAAGTGCCCTACATCTCTGGGAAATGCTGCAGAAGAGCTGGGAAGACATGTTGGGTAAGTTCCTGCTGAAACTGAATGCCTCGTGTTTTTGAGGCTGTTATTAAGGCAAAGGGTGGTTATTTTGAGGAATCCAAGATTTAGAGAAAATTTTCAATTTTCTTGAACATTGCTTTGATACTCCTTGTGTTTTGTTTTGTATATTGCAACATGTGTTTTCATTTTCAAGTATTTACAGAAACGTATACGACGTAAAACATTGTCAATTATGAAAAAAACCTAGTTTCCAGCAAGTGTACTCAAACTTTTGACCGGTACTGTACGTGAAATATATCCGCCATATACCAAATTAACCCACATTTGGCGTGTGGGCGGGTGCTAATTTCGAAACCCTGTACACTTCCCCTGATGTTGTCCTGCATGCAGTTCCCCACCCAACAAACTGACGCATAGACATTGATCATGGCAGTGGAATTCACAGAGGTACACTGTGATGTTGGTGCCGCTTTTATGCATCTGTCTCCTACTAGACCTGCATATATATTTTGTTTAACATATTTTTTACTCCCACCTGTTATTATAAAGCTTCCTGTTGCGAAAGTTATGCAGAACAAAGCGAATACAGTATTTGGAAATTATATATCGGATTAATTATATTTTCCAATCTCTTAAAACAACTGAGTTCCTGAGCTGAACCTTACATACCTTACATTAAAATGCAGGAAATGTAACTTCTTAATCATTTGATATGTACAGTATACACCAGTAATCCTGCGCCCAAAGGAATTAATAAAAAGAAAATTCTAACAAGACAGTTGGTTAAAACCTTTTAATTAAAGGTAGCATACTACAGATAAATCAGGTCCAATGTTACAGTATGCTGTACAGTACATATACTAACATTATATTGGTAGAATGCACGTTTATGATAGATATACTTTATATAGTAAATTCTCTTTATGACCTTTCTATCCAGGAATTTACCTTGTCTGCTTCTTCTAATCTCATCAGGGGAGACAGGCCGCAGTTTCCTCTCAGCTTTGATCTCTTCCAGAATCCTCTCATGTAGACTTCTGGGACGCCAGGGAATGGGTTTCAGTTTCCTAGCAGTAACCTGAACACAACACAAAAGGTTAGGAAGCTCTGACACCTACATACATATCTACTGGTATTACAATTTTTTTTTTCATGGTATTTCATGGTTAGTGCTAGAGACAGGGCTGCTATGTGAAAGATAATGATTGTGAGTAGATCCATGAAAGCTAAACCCATCACACATTTTCATTAAATTATACAAACTATATAAACTCTCAATACTAATTCAAAATTAAACAGCTCGCTCTTTTCCAGAATAATATGTAAACATAGTGAGTTACTGACTGGATAAAGTCCCAGCCTTTAATTTGGCCTTATAATTACACTCGAGGTGTTTCAATGCAACACCCAAGCCTCAAATGCAAATCCAACTTTAATACGCACACACCAATGTGGAATCTTGCACTTACTGGATTCAATGGGGGCCGAGATCGTATGAAGTCCAGAATAATTTCATGTGCACTCTTTTTTAACTTGGGAGGGATATCTCGATTGACCTGCAATTGAGATATGACAAATAACACTCTCTTACCTGTAGCCTTCTTCGACAATGTTCAGTTAACCAACACATTGTTAAAAACTATGAAAATACAAACAGAAACATGCAATTGTCTGAAACACTAGCAATATTATGATTACTATAATAATAATAACAAAACTCTCCTTACATATGGTTAATTCAGTTAATAAACTTTGTTCCATATTTATATTTCAGTGAATATCACTTATTTGAATTAAAAACCCTAAACCCTCTGTAATAGAAATTTACAAAGGGCATTTGTAGGACTGTGCCAAATAATACTTCTTTTTAATTGCATATTCTAGCGATTTATAAATTGAATAAATGATTGTTTGGATAAAGTGCAGTAATTTATTTTTTCTTTAACTTTTTTATATCAATTTATAAAACCAGCTATGTCAAACAGTAAAATTGCAAGAATCATTTTTATATTCTTACTTGTATATAGATATTAATGTGATTAGCTTTTGTCCAACAATGATGATGAAGCACTAGGGCACGACAGGGGATGGGTTGATATAACCACACACAAAAGATGTTACACATCACGTCAACCCATCCTCTGCAGTGCCTTAATGTTATTATAAAACAATGACAAAACTATCAGATTTATTTACATTTTAAATTGACACAGCAAAAAAAAAAAAATTCCAACAGTAAATACATTACACACTAGAAAATAGTTCCAGTGAAAAGCGAAAAACATTTGTTTAAGAGTGTGTATTAAGTAAATTATTTCTGTATATCAATTATATTAATCTACCATATTACATGCTAACTTACTATTTCATTAATTGATATACATAATAAAATATATAAATAAATTGAATGAAACTTTATAGATCAGTGATTTTTAATAAAGGTTCATTTGAACATTGCCAGATACTGATGACTGTTGTACTTCCAGAAGGGACGCTGCTACAGGTGAAAACAGCAGGTCAGACCTTCTCCAGGTCTGGCAGAATAGTGTGTTATTTTGTCTTGGTCAAGTTCAAATTGATTCAATTCTGGTTCCATTATTTTACTGTGCAGTTTTTCTTTTAAAGAAATTAATTATTGGTATTTTGTCTGGTTCAGGAAATTCATGTTCATACCATTCTTCAGTAGTTTTTCCGTAAAAAAAATCAACATTTATTCCCTTTCAATTTGAAGATGACCACCAACAACATTATGTATGGCATATGCCTGCCCGTTGGGTAGGTAATTACTGAGCTCTCTATACCAAAGCTGATGATAGGCCCCTTCCTGGGATGACGATGACGGATTAAAGCCATCATCCTGAGGAAGTAATTTCCCTTTTTCCTTCTCAAGACAGTACTGTAAGACCTGTGTTTACCTGAGTGTGTTGACAGAAAAGAGCTTCTTGAGTCATACTGTATTTCCCTTGCATTCGTGCTGAAAGCTCACTCTTTCTTATCTGTCTGCGTAATGCGAGTGACTGCCTTTACAATCACCCTCACAAGTGGTTGTCTATTTCCTTCTTGAGAGAGCACAGTACCTCCATGAGGCCAAGCCTTGCTGCATTCCTGCTATTGAGAGACTCCTCCAGTCTTGCTCTCCTCCACGAGGCTAGGCCTTGCTGCATCCCCGCTGTCGAGTAGACCTCTCTGGCTGCTCTCCCCTATCTATTTCTACCATGGTTTTCACTGTCCGCATCCAACTTTCCGCCACGGCCTAGTGTCTCCCTTGGGTATGCTATGCGCTGACCAGGTGTGTGACAGTTAGGGTAGGCACAGTTGCAACGCTGGCCCCCGGTGCTTTGGTACCACGGCGCACGCATAGCCCTTGGTACTTGGGTATGCAAGGTGGGTCTACTTCACATACGCTTCATACAAGTTTGGCTCAAAGCATTCCACCTAAATCCCAAGTGCGACAGACACCGTCTGCTAACTGTGTCTCACGTGTGCTCGGCAGCCCTACCTCTCACCTGCATGAAGGAGTACATATGGGAGTGGTCTTCAACCACCAAGTGGTGACGACAGATGCCTCCAACTTGGGTTGGGGGACAGTCTGGGAAGACAAAGAAGTTTGTGGATCCTGGTCAGACCGCTTGATGTCCCTGCACATAAAGAAGCTAGAGCTCTGGTCTCCCTTGCTCTCTGCCATTTCCTCCTAGTGCTAAGAGGTAAGCATGTGTTGGTCCAAAAGGACAACACAACAGTGATGGTGTATGTCAACCACAAGGGTGACCTACGGTCCCCGGGGTTGCATCATATTGCCTTAAGTCATTTGATGTGGGCTCAGAGGAACTTGTCTTTGTGGGTGACGCACATTCTCGAAGCGGTAAACTGGGCAATGGACCTCCTCTCGAGGGTGGGTCCCCTTCTGTCAGAGTAGCAACTCCACCCTTAGGTAGTGGAGCGCATTTGGGAACGATTCAGTAGGGCGCAGGTCGATATCTTCGCCTCAGCGGAGATAACACACTGCCCCCTGTGGTACTCCTTCCACCGCTAGGTGGTCCACTGGGCATTGATGCCCTAGCACATGAATGGCCCAAACCGTTTTTGTACGCTTTCCCCGTCTATACCACTGCTCCCCGCCTTTCTGAAAGGTCCGACTAGTAAAAAAAAAAAAAAAAAAAAAAAAAAAAAAAAAGAGGATTACAAAATCTAATTCGTGTGGCAATCTATAGATGTGAGGTGCCAGAAGGTAACCTTCGTTTTAGAACTTGCTCAAGAAACTAGTGTATGACCGGCCATAAAGATTTACACAATATTTATTTTTGGAGAGGTTTGGGCCTAGCTTTGTAAAAACTCATGTAGAATCTGATCCCTTTATTCAATCAGTTTCAATTTTTATTCAGTATAGTAGACATGCTGGGGAAGCACTGGAAAAAAACTCTGGCTCTTTTCATGAGCTACATTGTGAAAAAATGACGATAGAATATAAACAAATGAAAAGCGTTTCACGTTTATGTTTTTTTTTTTTTTGATATATCTCCTTCCAGTGTGGTACTGAGTAAGACTTATATCAAATCTGATGTTTTAGTCCTAATGGCCAGGGGGTTACCTTGAATTCAAGCCCTGAACCATGCCTGTGCTGTCTATACTTTGGAAGATAATGTGATTTATTTAAGGCCACAGCCCTCCAGGCAGAAATTGCCTGTGGGGGGCTAGGGGTTTAACAGGTTAAAGTTTCTGCAAGAACTGTTTGATGCTGGTAAGTCACCTTCCACTTTGAATGTGTATTTAGCGGCTATTTCTGCATACCATGCCCGCCGTAGATTCAGTGTCTCTGCGTGCACATTTCTTGGCTACCCAATTTCCTAAAGGCACTCGGTGATTACTGGACGCTCTCATGAAGGCCCTGTTTGAGTCCATACACTCCATAAGGTTGAAGTATCTGTCTATGAAGACAGCCTTCCTGGTGGCTATCACCTCCGCTAAGTGGGTCAGCAGGTGCTGTCCATGCACAGCTCCTGCATGCGTATTTGGAAGGTTGGCAGCAGGGTGTCTCTGCGCACCAGCCCTGCTTTCCTCCCCAAAGTGATCACAGCCTTCCACATTAATCAGTCTGTGAAACTGGAGTCCTTCCATCCACATCTGTTTGCTTCAATGCAGAATGAGAGATTGAATTTCCCCTGCCCAGTGCGGGCATTGTGATGCTACATGGATAGGACAAGAGCTCTGTGTCAGTCTGACCAGCTCTTTGTCTGTCACGGGACACAGACCCTAGGACAGCCTATCTCAAGGTGGACATAGAGACTGTGGACACAGTCTCGACTGCGTATGATGATGCTGGCTTGCCCCCACATGGGAGGGTAGCCGCACACTCCACTAGAGGGTTGGCTAAAACTTGGGCCCGATATTTGTACTGCGGCTAGCGCCTTAATGTGGTAGATCCTGCCCTGCCTTCATTAGGCACAAGGGTCCTTGAGGGTGTAAGCTCACACCGCTAACCCTTGGGTTACTTGGTTCTGATGCATTAACTCATACGCTGCCGTTCCTTCTCTCTTGTGATGGCTCTCATATACATTATCCCATACATAATGTCGTTGTTTTCGATGAAAGGGAACATTGGGTTGCTTACCGTAACCCTGGTTTCCTGAAAGAGAAGACAACCACCAACCACAAGGTCGCATCGTTCACCCTCACAGGTTTGAGGGAAAAAGAGAAATTGCTTCCTCAGGATAACTGTTTTAATTCCTCGGTGGGCGGGATGACTATGTCATCCCAGGAAGGGGTCTATCGACAGCTCTGTTATAGAGAGCTCAGGAATGACCTATCCAATGGGCAGGAATATCCCAAGCATAATGTCGTTGGTGGTCACCTTTTCTCGAAGGAGTATATTCAATCTTCTGCTGTGTTTTAATTCGTATTTATCCCATTTCGTTCTGTTAAAGCTCAGATTAAGATTATTTCCCGAGTCTTCTCGGGGGACCCCGTTACTCGGTTGGGACACCCAAAACTACCTAGGGGGTTTCTATCAAAGGAACAGTTCGACGTTGTCTTAGTCGTACTGTGTTGTCCACCCACCCAACACACATTCAGGGAACCAGGGTTACGGTAAGCAACCCAACAATTCTTTGTCTGACATTTTAGTGCTTAGTGGGATCTTGACACTTCGTAGGTTTTTGTGACTTCATAGACATACCCTCAAGTCCTTCCGGGTTCTTTTTCATTAAGCCACCTAATCCAATTCGTCGGCTGCTTGTTACATCGTTTTCCTTCGGGGCCGATTTGTTAACCAAATGAACAACTTCCTTATAACCCTAAATGCAGTTTCTTGAAGGCCAAGCAATCCAGGGTAAGGCAAGCCCTCACAGGTCGGCGAGGGAGCTTTACTAGATTATGTCGCTCCCCCGTAAGTTTAGCATATAATAATCCCATCAAGAGCTTCTTGAAGGGTGCAGTACCTTCAACTTTTTGTTTCCAGACTCTTATTAAAGGTCTCATGTATTGAATGCCCCTTTCTGCAATCACCACTTGTCAAGATCTGGTCCTTGAATGACCTTTTCTGGCTGTCAAAAGTGTTTAGATTTTGGAATGTGCATTATCGCCACATTTCTTTGCGTCCAAAGCTGCCAGAATCATGGACATGTAAGCCCGGATCCCTTTGGTCGCTTTGGCACTATTTCTAGAGCAGCAATCCTTTTTTATAGAGGTGACCAGAACTCACACAATATTCAAGATGAGGTCTTACAAGTGCATTGTACATTTTAACATTACTTCCCTTGATTTAAATTCAACACTTTTCACTATATAACGAATGCATCTTGTTGTCCATTTTTATAGATTAACCACATTGTCTAGATAGACATTCTGAGTCAAAAAACTCCTAGGTCTTTTTCAAAATCTAATCCAATTTCAATATCTCCCATATGCTATTTATAATATCCATTTTTATTTCATGTATGCAGTACCTTACACTTTTCTCTATTAAATGTCATTTGCCATGTATCCTGCCCAGATCTGAATCTTGTCTAGATCCTTTTGAATGACCTGTGCTGCTTGCACAGTGTTTGCCACTCCTGGTACTTTTGTGTCGTCTGCAAATTTTGAATTTTGCTTACTATACCGGAATCTAAATCATTAATGTAGATTCAATAGCTTATACTGGTCCCTGTGGTACACCACTGGTTGCACACTCCATTCTGAGGTTTTTACTCTGTCAGTACTTTCTGTTTGCTACCCCCAGTACACGCACTTCCTTGAATCCCTGAACTGCGTTCAGTTTTTTAATTAATCTTTTGTTTGTAAAAAGCTTTCAAATCTAATTATTGCAGCCATCTCCTCCAATTCGCGGCTGCCACATCGTTTTCCTTTCGGGGCCGATTTGTTGCTAGTTTTGTTTCCCTTTTTGTGGTTCGGTAACGTTTGGAATTTTCCAGTCTGTCGGTACCACCCCTGTACCGAAGCGTCGTAAAACTAGATAGGAACCTAAATGACTATTTTTTTTTCTTCCTCTAAGATTTCCTTAATGTTCTCTTGCTGTAACCCTAGGAATGAAGTGTCAGGCCAAACAAATCCAGGGTAGTTTCTGTTCCCCTTACTTAGCACCCTCACAGGTCGGGAGGGAGATTACTTACCACCAAATGAGACCATTGTGGTCTGAGTTTGCCAATGGTTCTCTGACCTCTTTTTAGTTATTCTGTCATTTGGAAAAACATTTCAATTTCGTCTGTTGAGCTCCCTACCAAGTTTTCCCATTTTATATGGGGGAAGTTGAAATCCCCCATTAGTTGGCTTCTGTTTGCTAAACGCAATTCTAATGTCATTGTGTAACTAAACCCACCTTTTTAATCTGGCTCTATAAAGTTCCTTTTATCCCTTTGATATAATTCGTCTACTTTAGGGATATAATTGTTTTGCTCCTCTATTACTACATTTTTGAATTACCTCATATAAGTTAGAAGACGACACAGAATTATTTTTCCCACTCGTCTGAATCTGGCGGTCTATATAGCATGCTCCTATTATTATGCCCCTTGAATTTTTGTCTGTTATTCTGACCCAGATTGATTCTGTTTTATTTTCTTTGTCAAGGTTTAACAACTGGGCTTCAAGACTATTTCTTATGTATAGCCCGCGCTATAAGAATAAAAGTAGGGTAAAGCAAGACAAATTCGAGTCATAATTCTAATAAAGGTCTCAGAAGAGGCCCTGGTGGCAAGTGAGGCAGAACCCTGTGGGTTTTGATGGATCCCAAAGATAGTTTCTTTCCAAAGCTGCAACAGAATCATGGCAATGACACAGACAGGTTGGGTGAGGGTGTGACACGTCTGAGTGGTCGGGAGGCGGGTCTTGGGGAATGATCGACCAATAAAAATGACTCTTTGCTTTTCCTTCAGTCTTGCCCTTATAGGAGAAATGATAGTGAGAACTTGGTTCGTAACCCTGGATTAAACAGACCAGAAATGCCAGTGTCTGGAATGAGAAAAGGGACAAGCAAGCCTGGCGGAGGAAGCCAACCACCATAAAGAATTATTTACATACCCGAGTACGACATTAGCAGTTTAGTTCGGGAAGTCTGGACAACCCCATGAGTGACAGTGAGGGAATAGCATAACCGAAGCCCGAGCCGCAGTGGATAGCCAAGGCTGTGGGATGCTGCAAGAAGCAGCACCTTTTGTTTGTAGTTTTGTTATAGTGTTCTATTTTCCTTTTTCCTTTCGCCTTCTGTATTCAATATTACTTTCAGCGCCTGCGTGTGCACCATAAATTGCCTGACGAAAGAAACTTACCATTGTTGGTATTGTTCAGCAAGCTGCCATGGAAATGAACAATCTCAGACTTGTTTTTTCTGTTTAGTTGGTTGGAAAGAAACTGTTAGGCCAGTGAGTTTGAGCATAGTATTGATCTATTTTACATATTTCTCAATATCTTATTTTTGTAATCCCTGTATTCATCTTTCTTATTTTACAATGTTATATTAGATCTAATTTCATTTTTCTACCATCCCCAAAAAAACTTTTATTCAGCATTGTATATTTCATCAGATTTTTTTTTCCTGTTCATTGATTGCTTTCTTTTTTTTTTTTAAATAACAATGTTGGTTATAATTTATTGGATTTTTTTTTTAGGTTATATATTTTTTTCACCTCTCGACATTTCTCTCTACAATTTGACAATCAGTATTTTTAATGGCATGAAGTAATTAGATTTCTCTGCAGTCAGATTCCACAGAATTGGATTTTCGCAATCGGAATACAGAGTTTACATGGCAATGCGATAGTTATCTCGGTATACATGGCGTTGATTTAATCGGATTTCCCTACTAATAAATTGGTGAATTGAGATAATTTGTCAAGGCACCAACTAGAGGGGAGGCATGCCTTGATTTAGTCTTTTCAAATAACAGACAGAATAACTAAAACAGAGGTCAGAGAACCATTGGTAAACTCAAACCACAACATGGTCTCATTTGAAGTGATTTTTAAATCCCAAAAAGTAAATGTTTAAAACTCAGGTTTACAATTTTAGAAAGGCAAACTATGAAGGTATGAAACAGAGACTAACAGAAGTAGACTGGAGTAAAATAGAGAAAACATCCAAAGAAAATGGATGGCTGTTTTTTTTTTTTAAATGAAGTACAAGTGGCTGTGGCAATGTTGCCTGCCCCTGTGTGTATTTCAGTGTTATATGTTGCGTGTTAATGTTGGTGTACTGTCATTGGTACACGGGATATAAATGGGTCTGTGGAACACAAGTTGTTTAAAATGTATATTTGTATTTAGGCACGAGGATTGCACAGCACTTCACGTGCAGGTAAATAACATGCGAGCACGGGGAATTGCACTTTATTCATTCACGTGCAGTTGTACCACGACTCCAATTGAATGACTGATTAACAATCGAGTCTCAATGTAGCTGCATAAAAGCAGTATGTTTTCACTCACTCGGGGTTGTGTGTTCGGTGAGTGGAGAACGGGTGTGGAGAGGAGAAAGTAAAAACAAAAGTAAATAATTGTTTTGATTCAGTGTTTGTTTGTCTGTTAGTCCACTGTTTGTTTAAGTGTTAGTCCATTTTGTTTGATCTCTGTATTTTGGCTAAAGTGCCATGTCCTGTGTGTTTTGTTTTTACAACCTTTTATTTTCTGTCTGTTCATTACTAAATGCTGAGACCAATTGCTCAGCTCCACCCAACTCCACCTCTCTTGTTTATTTCCTGGTTCCTGTTTCTGGTCTGACGTCACCCACTACAGCCATCTTCATTATAGAGGCTCAGAACAATTACATCCAAAATGGTTTAATAGATCAATTAAAAAAACAAATTCAGGGAAAAAAGGCACAGAGCATTTAAAAAGGGACCAAAAACAAAGTACACAGAAAGAGTACTTGGAACAGCAAACGCAAATCAAAAAGGAAGTTAGAAAGGCCAAGAGAGAAATAGAAATGAACAATGCTAAGGGAGATAAAACCAATTCTGAAATGTTTTTTCCAATATTATAACAGCAAGAAAACATTCAAAGAGGAGGTTAAATGTCTAAGCGATACAAAGGAGGATACAGACAACATGCCCCACATGTGATCCAGTTCCTATCCAGTTTTAAATAACTTTAGCATAACCGAGGCAGAAGTGTTAAAGGGACTAAGAGCTCTTAAAATAAACAAATCCTCTGGGCCGGATGAGATCCTCCCAATAGTACTCAAAGAAATGAAAGAAGTTATTTACAAACCACTAACCAAGATCATGCAACAGTCTCTTGACACAGGGGTTGTACCGACAGACTGGAAAATTGCAAACGTAATACCGATCCACAAAAAGGGAACAAAACCAAACCAGGTAACTACAGCTCAATAAGCCTGATTTCTATTATATGCAAACTTATGGAATCTATAATAAGATCCAAAAAGGAAAACTACCTATATGGTAACAGTGTCCTGGGAGACAGTCAACATAGTTTTAGGAAAGGGAGATCGTGTCTAACTAACCTGCTTGATTTTTTGAGGATGCAACATCGACAATGGATAATTGCAAAGCACATGACATGGTTTATTTAGATTTCCAGAAAGCTTCTGACAAAGTCCCTCATAAAAGATTAATTATCAAACGGAACACAGTAGGGATTTAAGGAAATACACGCACGTGTATTAGGGAGTGGTTAACATGTAGAAAACAGAAAGTACTGATTAGAGGAGAAACCTTAAAAAGGAGCGAGGTAACCAGTGGTGTACCACAGGGATCAGTACTACATAAGAAAGTTTACAAACGAGAGGAGGCCATTCGGCCCATCTTGCCTGTTTGGTTGTTAGTAGCTTATTGATCCCAGAATCTCATCAAGTAGCTTCTTGAAGGATCCCAGAGTGTCAGCTTCAACAACATTACTGGGGAGTTGATTCCAGACCCTCACGATTGTGTAAAAAAGTGCCTCCTATTTTCTGTTCTGAATGCCCCTTCGTCTAATCTCCATTTGTGACCCCTGGTCCTTGTTTCTTTTTTCAGGTCGAAAAAGTCCCTTGGGTCAACATTGTCAATACCTTTTAGTATTTTGAATGTTTGAATTAGGTCGCCACGTAGTCTTCTTTGTTGAAGACTGAACAGATTCAATTCTTTTAGCCTGTCTGCATATGACATGCCTTTTAAGCCCAGAATAATTCTGGTCGCTCTTCTTTGCACTCTTTCTAGAGCAGCAATATCTTTTTTATAGCGAGGTGACCAGAACTGAACACAATATTCAAGATGAGGTCTTACTAGTGCATTGTACAGTTTTAACATTACTTCCCTTGATTTAAATTCAACACTTTTCACAATGTATCCGAGCATCTTGTTGGCCTTTTTTATAGCTTCCCCACATTGTCTAGATGAAGACATTTCTGAGTCAACAAAAACTCCTAGGTCTTTTTCATAGATTCCTTCTCCAATTTCAGTATCTCCCATATGATATTTATAATGTATATTTTTATTTCCTGCATGCAGTACCTTACACTTTTCTCTATTAAATGTCATTTGCCATGTGTCTGCCCAGTTCTGAATCTTGTCTGGATCATTTTGAATGACCTTTGCTGCTGCAACAGTGTTTGCCACTCCTCCTATTTTTGTGTCGTCTGCAAATTTAACAAGTTTGCTTACTATACCAGAATCTAAATCATTAATGCAGATTAGGAATAGCAGAGGACCTAATACTGATCCCCATGTGTGGGGGTTGAATAGTTATGCAAGCAAGATATTTCAGTTTTTCATTTTTCTTAAAAATATTTCCCCAACATAAAACCAATGTCTAAACTAAACTAAACTAATAAAATGTGAAGACAATACAAACCAACTGGGTAGTAAACAAAGTGTGAAATAATGTAATGCGTTTAAAAGTAAAATTATAATTAATAAATTAATGTAAATTGTTTTTCACAGATTGACGTGTTAGCTTACATCACAGACTTGGGTTTATGTTAGGTTTTGTTGAAAAAAAGGTATTATGTCAGAAAAGATATATGAAGGCTTTAAGACCCTAGGGAGCATACTGATGTCAGCAGTGATCATCAATTTATCCTAATTGTTTAATTGTTTAATTGTTTAGCAGTTAAAGGTGGTAAAGTTGAGACAGTAGGGGGAAGGGAAATGTGAGGAAAACCTGCTGAGAGCCTGAGTGGACGCAGCGAAATACGGAGAAACAAAAGTAAGAAAGAAAAGAAATAAGTTTTGCGTATGTAATTCGGGGTAAACAGGAGTAGTCTGTCCCCGTTTAGAATGGGGCACCTTTAGTGTTTAGTTAGACCCAAAATGGGTTTAGGCCTTTCTTTTGATTTGTTTGCAACATCAGTGCAGTTGTTTTGGTTTCAAATAAAGCCACGCCCCGGCGTGTTTCATAATAAGTATGGCTTTTGCTTGGATTTATTCAAATATTCTACATCACACAAAGTCATTAACCTGGTAGACGTCAGTAAATTCATTAAATATGGTACCAGAAGTGGGGCTTTCATAAAGACCCAAACAAATGAAAGAGATTCTTCAGAGAATTCTGCAGGCTACAGCCGCACAGCAGCAAGTCACAGTTGTGCTGCAGGAAAATAACAGAATTCTTGCAGAACAAGCCGCACAAGATCGCCTCGAATGGCGCTCCATGGTTCACAGCTGGGTGCCAGTCGACCAGGAAGCCAGCAGCTATGGCTCAGGATCCGGTATAAGCCAGTCACTTTCTTCAAAAAATGACTGCAACGGATGATGTGGAAGCCTACCTGCTGGCGTTTGAGAGGACGGCTCAGTCGAACAGTGGGCAGGCATCATTGCCCCCTTTCTCAGTGGAGAAGCACAAAAAGCGTACTTTGACCTTGAGCCAAAGGACGCTGGGGATTACAAAGTTTTAAAAGGAGAGATTCTGGCAAGAGCAGGTGTAACCCCCGCTGTAGCACAGAGATTTTACGGCTGGGGGTATGAAGAGGGGAAAGCTCCCAGGTCGCAGCTGTTTGACCTGATTCACCTGGCAAGGAGGTGGTTAAAGCCTGAGGTGAACAATTCGGCACGAGTTGTGGAACTGTTGGTCCTGGATCATTTTTTACGGAAACTACCACCCCACTTGAGAAGGTTGGTAGCCCAAGGTAATCCACAATCTGCCGATGAAATAATTACTTTGGTCGAACATTATAGGGCCGCACTGGATATTGTTCGCCCAGTCTCACCCACCTCGTCCCGAAGGACCTGGCGATCACTGAACCCGAAGCCCCGTCATGAGCAAAGTTCCAGTAAGACCGAGTTTGGGTCAGGGGACGCTGAAGAGCGGTCTGGAACCGTGAAGGGACCTTGGGCTGGGGAAAGAAAAAGAATAGATGATGTAAAAAGATTTAATACTAACGAGGATCAATGTTACGAATGTCATGGTTGGGGACATATAGCCCGCTCCTATCCCCATAGGGAAAAAATAGAGCAAATGGAGTGTCACATGGTCAGTACGGAAAATAATTTGTTTACAGTTACTTATAGTGCTGGAGGTGACCTCATCCCTATAGAAATAGAGGGTAAAAACACTTTAGCTTTGTTGGATGCAGGTTGTGGCCAAAGTTTAGTCTCAGCTGGGCTGGTTAAATACTGTAAGATGTTAGATAACTCTGAAGTAAGGATTGTGTGCATACACGGAGATGTTAAGTCCTATCCAACTGCTCTAGTAGGGGTTAAATCCGGGTCACAAGAGGTGAAACTTAAAATGGGGGTGGTGGCCAGATTACCCTACCCTGTGGTCATGGGACGTGACTATTGTGAATTTGACAAACTAATTCAAGAGAGGGGGGTGTTGGTTTTTAATGAGGAGCAACCAGCGCCCTCTTCTGCAGAGTCTGACACAATGTCTGAATAGTTTCCCTTTGACCAGGATGTATGTGGGGACCCAGGGAAAACTTGTAAATCATGTAGTCAAAAACGGAGAGGTCAAGCCAAACCACAAAGACTCCCCGGGGGAAAGTGGACTGGGAAAAGTACTGACCAATCTCAGAGATCCGACAGAGGTACTGAGAGTGTAGAAGTTCTCCAAGATCTAGAACCGTCTCAGACTAGAGTGTGTGAAGATTTACAGCTTTCTCCTTTAGATTTTAAACAGGAGCAGGCTGCAGACTCTAATTTACAGTATGCCTACAGCCGGGTTGTGACTACCAATCAGAGTTACTGGGAAAACAGGGATGATGTCAGTGTACACCATTTTATTATTAAAGATGATTTACTTTACCGTGTAGATAAGTCTGTTGGGGGAGATCGGGTCGAACAATTGGTCCCCACGTAGTTTAAAGAGTTGGTGTTGCTCTTGTCTCATAGCCACTTGGGGGGGGGGGGGGGGGGGGGGGGGGGGGGGGGGGGACATCTAGGGATAACCAAAACTAGGGAAAAGATATTAAAAAGGTTTTACTGGCCAGGGGTATATAAAAGAGATGGAACAATTTTGCCAAGCCTGCCCAGACTGCCAGTTGGGCTCGGGTCAAAAGCCCAAACAGGCTCCCCTAATTCCTTTGCCTGTGATCAATGTTCCTTTTGAAAGAATAGCCATGGATATAGTTAGTCCCCTGGAAAAATCTAAAGCGGGTTACCAATATATTCCAGTAATTCTAGACTATGCCACTAGATATCCCGAAACCATTCATTTACGAAGCACCAGTAGTAAAACCATAGCTAAGGCACTCTTAGACCTGTTTGCAAGGGTGGGTATACCAAAAGAGATACTTACTGATCATGGGAAACAGTTCATGTCTCTATAATGAAAGAGGTCTGCTGTCTGTGTCGTATAAAAAAATTAAATATGTCTGTTTATCATCCACAATCAGACGGGCTTGTTGAACATTTTAATAAAACTCTTAAAAGTATGTTAAAAAAGGTAATACAGCAGGACGGGAAAGATTGGGGTGTCTTTCTTCCTTATTTGATGTTTGCTATAAGGGAGGTTCCACAGGTTTCGACTGACTTTTTTCCATTTGAACTTTTATATGGGAGGCAGCCGAGGGGTATTCTGGCTATAGCGCGAGAAATTTGGGAAGAAAAGCCCGCTTTAGGGGATAATGTGGTTGAATATGTACTGAAAATGAAAGATAGAATGGAGAAGGTTAGTGGTATTGTTAATGATAATTTAATTAAAGCACAGGGGAATCAAAAAAAAAAAAATTACAATACAGGAGTCTGGATCCAGGGAGTTTAAGGTGGGGGACAAAGTCCTTGTCTTGTTACCCTCAAACCTGGACAAGTTTCTTGCTAAGTGGCAGGGCCCCTACCAGGTCGTGGAAAGGATGGGGGATGTAAATTACAAGCTTTTTCAACCTGGAAAGAGAAAACCCTACCAAATTTACCACATTAACCTGTTAAAACCTTGGAAAGAAAGAGAAACATTGGTAGGGACAGTACAGCAGAGTGTTGAAACTGATTTGGGTACATTTCCACCCCCAGAGTAATACTACTTCATTAAACCTTGGAGAGGGTCTGACCTCCTCTCAGAAGGTGGAGATTAAAGCACTAGTTGAAAGAAATGCTGATGTGTTTTCCGAGGTACCAGGTAGAACAAATCTAGTAGAACACCACATTGTAACTCCCCCAGGCGTAAAAATTAAAAAGAAACCATACTGGATCCCAGAGTCTAAAATAAGAGTTTGAAAATGAAATAAAGGATAGAGGAAGAGTAGAGCAGTGACTGGTGCAGCCCTGTGTTAATGGTCCCAAAACCCGATTGAACCGTAAGATTTTGCATGGATTTCAGACTCGCCAATTAAATCGCCAAATTTGATGCATATCCTATGCCTTGTGTGGATGAGCTGTTGGAAAAGCTGGGCAAGGCAAAATTTATAACCACACTAGACTTAACTAAGGGATACTGGCAGGTCCCTTTGTCACCCAAGTCCAAAGAAAAAAAACTGCGTTTGCAACCCCGGATGGGTAGAAAGAGTGCAAAGAAGAGCGACCAGAATTATTTCGGGTTTAAAAGGCATGTCATATGCAGACAGGCTAAAATAACTGAATCTGTTCAGTCTTGAACAAAGAAGACTACGTGGCGACCTAATTCAAGCATTCAAAATTCTAAAAGGTATTGACAGTGTTGACCCAAGGGACTTTTTCAGCCTGAAAAAAGAAACAAGGACCAGGGGTCACAAATGGAGATTAGACAGAGGGGCATTCAGAACAGAACATAGGAGGCACTTTTTTACACAGAGAATAGTGAGGGTCTGGAATCAACTCCTCAGTAATGTTGTTGAAGCAGACACCCTGGGATCCTTCAAGAAGTTGCTTGATGAGATTCTGGGATCAATAAGCTACTAACAACCAAACGAGCAAGATGGGCCGAATGGCCTCCTCTCGTTTGTAAACTTTCTTGTGTTCTTAAGTTCTTATCAAAATTTTGCGAGCCCTGGAATAACACACGATGTCATTTTATAGGTTTAACGGTGAAGAGAATATTAGCACAGACAGGGAGATGTTACAAAAAGTTATCTAATTGAATTCAAAGACACTTTCTCATTATTATTGTATGTTACAGAAAATATACGTACATTTCAAACTTTGCACATCAAATTAGTTTATACAGGGCTTATTTGTATCCGGATATCTCATAGGGAGCTCAAAGTAAAATAAAACAGTAACAAAACTATAAAGAAAAGGTGCTGCACTTTGCAGCGATATTCCGGTCGCCCCTGCCCGTGCGACCCGGATCACCATCCTACGCTGCCGGCTAACTAGCCTGCTCTGATATACTAATCAGGGGTCTGCCCAAGGGTTCCCCGCCCTCACTGTCTCACTCTGAAACACAGTTTCTTTCTCTCCGACTGGTTCTCGGTCGTGGACCAGCACTTCTGCACTCTGGGCTCGTTTAAAAGGGCAGCCCTGAGGAAACAACAGAGCGTTCACTTATAGGGCTAACAATCTCCCCAAGACCCGCCTCTCAGCCATTCAGAGAGGGGGAAAGTCCACACACCCACTTTCCCACCTCCCCGTGTCACTGCCATGACTCACAGGCACCGTGAACACGCCAGCAGAGTCAGCACAGATCTCCCCCCGCTACATATCCTTCCCCTCAGAATGACACCACCGGTTCATTCGAAAATCCTACACTCCCATGCCATCCCGAGAGAAAAAGTCTGCGTTTTGATGCAGCTTTCCTGCTCGGTGGACTACCCTGAAGGCATAGGGCTGCAAGGCCAAGTACCACCGTGTGATTCTGGCGTTGCTATTTTTCATCCGGTGAAGCCATGCTAAGGGGGCATGATCTGTAACCAGGGTGAAGTGTCGCCCCAGGAGGTAGTACCGGAGTGACTCGACTGCCCATTTTACTGCGAGAGCAGTAGCATAATCCAGAATGACAAGTAGGTGGGTGTATCCTGCCGCACTCCTCTCTAATGGCCCAACTATGTCCATCCCAATAAGCTCAAACGGAGCTTCCACTAGGGGCAAAGGCACCAGCGGGGCTCGTGGAACGGCTCTAGGGCTGGCCTTTTGACATTCCCCACACCGCTCACAAAACCGTTTGACATCGCCATCCAGCCCCAGCCAGAAGAACCGTGACACAAGCCTTGCTTTAGTTTTATCCCTTCCCAAATGACCAGACAGGGGAATAGCGTGAGCCAGCTGCAACAAATCCTCCTTAAAGGGCTGAGGAATGAGCAACTGATGACGCACTTCACCGGTCTGGGGTAATTTATCAACATGGTACAGCAGGTCTCAATCAATTTCAAAGTGGGGGTACGTGGTGGCGCGTCTGGGCTCGAACACCCGACCATTAACCACCGCTGCTTGGTCAAAGAGCCTGTCTAGCACGTCGTCACGCCCTTGCTCGAGTCAGAAGTCACAGGAGCGAGCGAGCTAGGAAATCAGCTCCCATGGCTTCCGACTCAGAGTCAGGTCGATCCCGAGCAGAGGAAGCCGAGCCAGACCCCTGCGCTGGCTCCGCGACCTCCCCCCCGGACTCTTCACCAACCACCCCCACCTGAAACTTCTCTGACTCCCTCCATTGCCAGCCCTCATTCTTAGTGATCCGGCGCTCCCGTTTAGTTTTACGGGGTTTAAATTTATGGCAAAACCATTCTGGATCGCGAAAGGGAAAAATCTCTCCAATTACTTCCTCTTTCTTCGCCAATAAAGAGGACGGGGCTGTCAGGGCAACCAACCAATCTTTAAACTGCTCACAGTCCCCTCCCAGAACTACTGGTACTGGCAATTGAGGACATAATCCTACCTGCAACTGCGTCACCTGCTGGCCAATAGTCATACACACACTGATCTTGGGATAGGAGCGGACATCTCCATGAATACATTTAATATGCACCCGTCCCAATATACGTTTATGCCCCGGTAAGATTAGGCTCTCCTGTACTAGAGACTGACCACACCCTGAATCCAGGAGAGCCTGGGTTTTTGTACCATCCACTGTCACAGGAATAACAAAACCCGTGTGCTGAAGTGACTGAGGTAATTGAACGCGCCTACCTGGTCGGCTGAGGTCACATTCCATCACGGGGCAGTCCCGGGCGAGGTGGCCCACCTCCCTGCACGTCCAACACCTCGGTGGGCTGGTTTCTCTCCCCGAAGTTTTGGAAAGAGGGGGAAACACTGGAGCCATAAAAGGGGCTCGCCGATAAGGCGTCTGCGCGAGACCCCGGTCAGACACTGCAGCAGCCCGTGGGTATCCCCACCCTGCCCCAGTTCCCGGGCCGGGAGCTCCCGCTGACACCCCCAGACCAAATCCTGGACTACCCCTTCCCCCCTCCCTTCGCCCTCTCCGGGGACAGTTGAGGGGACGATCCAGTAGCCACACTCCTCCCTGCCTGGTACTGCTCCGCTGCCTGGTACTGCTCGGCTAGTTCGTCTGCCCGATCCAGAGTATCTGGTGCCTGTCGCTGGACCCATAGCCGAGGTCCCGGGGCCAGACACTCCAGAAACCGCTCCATCACGATCAGCTCCACCAACCTGGCTTTGGTGACCGCGTCCGGGTTCAGCCAGCCCATGGCGTAATCCTTTAGCCAGTGGGCAATAGCTCGGGGGTGCTCCCCCGCAGCAAACTGCTCCTCCCAGAAATTCTTCCAGTAGCCCTCCGGTGTGGTCCCCACGAGATTTAGGATGGCTGCCTTCAGCAGGGGGTAATCCAACATGTGCTCCGGGGACAGCGTCCTCACAGCTGCTTGAGCCTCCCCAGTGAGTTGTGGCAGCAAACAGCTAGCCCACTGGGCTTGGGGTCATTTTGGTGGGTCTCTGCAAGGAGTGGTCTGGAGCTGCGGGTCTAGCCGCCCCCTGCACTGCCGCGGTGAGCGTCTGGCGCAGGAGGTCCATCATCGCGGCAAACTGAGTAGCATCCATGCTAGTCTGCTCCTTCTGAATATGCACTGGTTGGGGCAATGCCAGTGAATTCCACTCTGACACCACGTGTGGAAGGGTGGTGGGTAATTTACTGACTCAGGAGAGAGACAGGTGAACTTGAAAACACCGCACAGGTGCCCAGTTTTATTTTGACGCAATGATTTCTTTTGGCCCGCAGAGGGCGCTGTTGGTCCATGGTCTGCTTACCAACTACGGTAAACAGAACCACAGGAATACCAAATAATGGTAAAATAGTGCTTCAAACAATAATTCAAGAATAGAAGGCTAAAAGAAAAAGGGAAAATAAAACAGTAACAAAACTACAAAGAAAAGGTGCTGCACTTCGCAGCGATATCCCGGTCGCCGCTGCCCGTGTGACCCGGACCACCGTCCTACGCTGCCGGCTAACTAGCCTGCTCAGCTATACTATTCAGGGGTCTGCCCATGCATTCCCCGCCCTCACTGTCTCACTCTGAAACTCCGTTTCTTTCTCTCCGACTGGTTCTCGGTCATGGACCAGCACTTCTGCACTCTGGGCTCGTTTAAAAGGGCAGCCCTGAGGAAACAACAGAGCGTTCACTTATAAGGCTAACAATCTCCCCAAGACCCGCCTCTCAGCCATTCAGACAGGGGGAAAGTCCACAAACCCACTTTCCCACCTCCCCGTGTCACTGCCATGACTCACAGGCGGTTGTTGGATGACTGTCGCCCTCTTCCTGCAGCACCGTGAACACGCCAGCAGAGTCAGCACAGATCTTCCCCTGCTACACTGGTATAGTAAGCAAACTTGTTAAATTTGCAGATGACACAAAAATAGGAGGAATGGCAAACACTGTTGCAGCAGCAAAGGTCATTCAAAATGATCTAGACACAATTCAGAACTGGGCAGACACATGGCAAATGACATTTAATAGATGGCAAATGACATTAATAGAGAAAAGTGTAAGGTACTGCACACAGGGAATAAAAATGTGCATTATAAATACCATATAGGATTTGTGACAAAAATATAACGAATCTTGGTTGCAAATCTCCCTCCCAACTTGTGAGGGCAATAAGCAGCAAAAAGTAGAGTCCTTTGGACGGCTGGCCTGACAGTTCTTCCCCAGGGTCGGGAAGTCGGTCATTCTTGAAGAAGCCAAGACTCCCTTACAAGAACGTACTGTCTGGGGCAAACGACGTAGCAGCTGCAGATTGTAGAGACAGCTGCACTCTTTTACCAAGAGGTCATGCGTGACAGCATAAAAGGGGATGGAGAATCGCAACCTACTCCTTCGCTTGGTTTTGCATTTGAACTAGAAGAACCGTGAGACACAGTAACAACTGATATAAAAATAATATTACTGTGTTTTGTTTGTGCTTGTTAGTAATTGTCTTTGTTTGTGAATCGCCAGATGGCTAACACGTATCCAGAGCTGTTGCCTTGGGCCAGCACAAAGCCGGAACAGCACTTCACCACAGCAACTGAAATAAACTTATCACCCACTAGAGCAATACTGCATGCATTTGGACTGGTGACCGTGTCCAGTATTATTACTGTGGGGCAAATAGCGTGTATTTATTATTTAATCCCATCTAACAATGTGGTGAAGCTATAAAAATGGCCAACAGATGCTTCGATATATAGTGTTGAATTTAAATCAAGGGAAGTAATGTTAAAACTTTACAAAGCATTAGTCAGACCTCATCTAGAATATTGTGTTCAGTTCTGGTCACCTCATTACAAAAAGGATATTGCTGCTCTAGAAAGAGTGCAAAGAATTATTCCGGGTTTAAAAGGCATATCATATGCAGACAGGCTAAAATAACTTAATCTATTTATTCTTGACCAAAGAAGACTACACTGCGATCCGATTCAAGCATTCAAAATTGTGAAAGGTATTGGACATTTGATAAAGGGGCATTCAGAACAGAAAATAGAAGGTACTTTTTTTACACAGAGAATTGAGGGTCTGGAATCAACTCCCCAGTAATGTTGCTGAAGCTGACACCCTGGGATCCTTCAAGAAGCTGCTTGATGAGATTCTGGGATCAATAAGCTACTAACAACCAAACGAGCAAGATGGGCCGAATGGCCTCCTCTCGTTTGTAAACTTTCTTATGTTATTATGTTCTTATATTTATTCAATGTAAAAAGTGTCTGTTTAATAATGTCCCTTTTCATCGTAGCACTGACATATCTGTCTTTTTCCTATAGGCCCGGTTTTGGGTACAGGTGATGCGGGATTTGCGCAATGGTGTTAAGCTGAAGAAAGTGCAGGAGAGACAGTACAACCCTCTTCCCATAGAGTTCCAACTCACTCCATATGAGATGCTGATGGATGACATCAGGTCCAAGAGGTACACGCTACGCAAAGTCATGGTGAGTCTCAGTAATGCTAGTTATTTAGCCTAGAAGTGCTGTGGCTTATCTGAAAAAGTGAGTGAGTGATACAACTTATAAATGCGAGACGAGAATGGAAAGGGGAAGCATGAACATGTGAACTGCTAGTTTTTGTATTTATTATTTTATTTAATTCCAGTATGAGACAAAAATTCAATAAATACATAAATGCAATTAATTTGTACATAAGAACATAAAGTTTACAAACGAGAGGAGGCCATTCGGCCCATCTTGCTCGTTTGGTTGTTAGTAGCTTATTGATCCCAGAATCTCATCAAGCAGCTTCTTGAAGGATCCCAGGGTGTAAGCTTCAACAACATTACTGGGGAGTTGATTCCAGACCCTCACAATTCTCTGTGTAAAAAAGTACCTTCTATTTTCTGTTCTGAATGCCCCTTTATCAAATGTCCAATACCTTTCACAATTTTGAATGCTTGAATCGGATCGCAGTGTAGTCTTCTTTGGTCAAGAATAAATAGATTAAGTTATTTTAGCCTGTCTGCATATGATATGCCTTTTAAACCCGGAATAATTCTTTGCACTCTTTCTAGAGCAGCAATATCCTTTTTGTAATGAGGTGACCAGAACTGAACACAATATTCTAGATGAGGTCTTACTAGTGCATTGTACAGTTTTAACAATACTTACCTTGATTTAAATTCAACACTTTTCACAATGTATCCGAGCATCTTGCTAGCCTTTTTTATAGCTTCCCCACATTGTCTAGATGAAGACATTTCTGAGTCAACAAAAACTCCTAGGTTTTTTTCATAGATTCCTTCTCCAATTTCAGTATCTCCCATATGATATTTATAATGTACATTTTTATTTCCTGCGTGCAGTACCTTACACTTTTCTCTATTAAATGTCATTTGCCATGTGTCTGCCCAGTTCTGAATCTTGTCTAGATCATTTTGAATGACCTTTGCTGCTGCAACAGGTTTGCCACTCCTCCTACTTTTGTGTCGTCTGCAAATTTAACAAGTTTGCTTACTAACCAGAATCTAAATCCATTAATGTAGATTAGGAATAGCAGAGGACCTAATACTGATCCCTGTGGTACACCGCTGGTTACCACACTCCATTCTGAGGTTTTTCCTCTAATCAGTACTTTCTGTTTTCTACATGTTAACCACTCCCTAATCCATGTACATGTGTTTCCTTGAATCCCAACTGCGTTCAGTTTGAGAATTAATCTTTTGTGCGGGACTTTGTCAAAAGCTTTCTGGAAATCTAAATAAACCATGTCATGAAATGTCTTCATCTAGACAATGTGGGGAAACTATAAAAAAGGCTAACAAGATGCTCGGATACATTGTGAAAAGTGTTGAATTTAAATCAAGGGAAGTAATGTTAAAACTGTACAATGCACTAGTAAGACCTCATCTTGAATATTGTGTGCAGTTCTGGTCACCTCGCTATAAAAAAGATATTGCTGCTCTAGAAAGAGTGCAAAGAAGAGCGACCAGAATTATTCCGGGCTTAAAAGGCATGTCATATGCAGACAGGCTAAAAGAATTGAATCTGTTCAGTCTTCAACAAAGAAGACTACGTGGCGACCTAATTCAAGCATTCAAAATTCTAAAAGGTATTGACAGTGTCGACCCAAGGGACTTTTTCAGCCTGAAAAAAGAAACAAGGACCAGGGGTCACAAATGGAGATTAGACAAAGGGGCATTCAGAACAGAAAATAGGAGGCACTTTTTTACACAGAGAATCGTGAGGGTCTGGAATCAACTCCCCAGTAATGTTGTTGAAGCTTACACCCTGGGATCCTTCAAGAAGCTGCCTGATGAGATTTTGGGATCAATAAGCTACTAACAACCAAAATGGGCCGAATGGCCTCCTCTCGTTTGTAAACTTTCTTATGTTCTTAACAAAACGTAGTTGAAACCAGAGACGCATTGAATAGTGGCAGTAATGGGAAGCTGCAGGATGCAGCAACTTTCATTTGTAGTTTTATTAAGTGTTTTATATTCCTTTTTTCCTTTGTGCATTCTGTTTTGACTTATTTGCGCTAGAACTGAATAAGGAAGGAACGTTTTACTATCATTGGTAGCGTTCCTATGCAGTGCAACAGTGCCCTCTGCTGTATGAAATAAATCAATGCACACCAGTAATGTATTCAACTTCATTTCTGTCTCCTGTGTCAGTGAATTCCCCACACCCTCTCACAACCCCCCATAAATTAGCAAAACAATTATGATACCCAGACTCCTATAGTAATGCTCAGCTGTGCATTATCTGATCACTGTGCACCTGAATATTTAAACATTATAGTAAAATAAAGTATCCAGTACTATACAATCCTAACCTTTTGTAGTTACCCGACAGGCTGCTTTGCAAAGCCACAGAAAGCTTTAAAAAAAATAAATAAATAAAAATCTTAGCAATCTTTCACTTCCACTGGACAATGCAGTTCACACTGTCTCTCTAGAGCAGGATGATGAGCACAGAGGTGCACAAACATGTTGGATGTATTTCCTTTTTTTGCAGCAATTTGTTTCTTGCAGGTTCGGCACACTGGAAAGCAATCCGATTACCACGCCATCTGCATTCTTTTTGAAGCCAAAAAACGCCCACACTGATGATTGATGTATTTATTTATTTTGTTTAGTTTTTTTTTTTTTTTTGCTGGTGTAAATAAAATCTCATCACCTAAATCTGATTCTTTTAAGCACAGCTTGCTTGATTGCAAAACCTGCAGGCTGCCATTATTTATTTGTTTATTTACTTTTTTGCTGTTTATTTTATTTATTTTGTAGCACTTCTTTGATGTTGCTTTTTCACATATGCTTTTCCATGTGCAGTATGTTTCCTAGCTATAGCAAGCTCATAGACGCACAAGCTTCCACGATGTTTAAATCACAGCTAGCAAATATGCATTGCTGAGTTAAGTAAACTATTGGTGAGGAAAAGTAAAATATTAGCTGTTAAGTAAAAAAAAAATTACATTTGATTAAAATTTCAAACATTTAGTCATTTAGCTTCAAAGGTTTTTATTAATTTACACCCCCTGTATTTTTTTAATTATTATTTTTTATAACTGTCCAAGCAGTGGTAAGCTCCAGATATTTTAGTGAATTTTACATTATTTCACTTGTCTAGCAACTAAATAAGGACTAATTGTACAGCTTTTAAATTTATTTTTAGAACCAGTTCTCCATTGATATTATACTTGCTTAATGACACTGTGACAGGCTGGCGAGTGGTGACGCTAGGCCAGGTGCAGGAAGAATGGTGCAATGGCACTTGTGCAGTTTTATTTTCAAATAACAAAAATAAATAAAAGATTTTAGCAAAAAAGACTTGCTCACAGAGCACAAAAATAAAACAGGTAAACAAAAACAAATAACGAACACACAAACACACAGGTCAGGCTGGGCAGATCGCTTTCACTGATCCTGTTTGGTATTTTAAATTTCTCTCTCCCTCCTCCTCTGAACACCCCACCCGGAATGCAGAGAGCTGCAGGTTTTTTTTTTAATTATTCCTTATTTATTTAGTTTTTTCATTTTGGCACAATCATTTCACTCTATTTTTTCTCATTGATCACCAATCATACTATAAAGGGGGGACACTGCCGCTGGTGAATTAGATTATCTACTAACTAATCTGCTGGTTAGATCAGTGTAGAATCAAAGACCTGGCAGCTGAATAACCCATTCAAATTAACATCCTCTAAAGAGGTTGCTAAATAGGTGAATATTTAACTAATTAAATTAAATAAATAAAAGTAAAAAAAGTAAAGTAAATTCCACAGCTGCATAGCGAAGCAACGGTACTTTCTGGAATGGGAACAAAGTTTGCATACCTCTAGTCATGCCCCTGTTTCCGGCAATAATAGTCCGTCACACAGCTCATTTGAGGTCAATGAGATTTTTTTTTTTTGCTCAAACAACAACCAGGGGCTCGATTCTTATTGCGAGATCGTAAGTTTAAATATGATGGGTCTTTCGATCAGCTATCACCTGCAATTTGTGTAAACAGCGTTATATAGAATCGCTATATAGAACGACATTGTATGAGATACAAAAAAAACACAGGTCTTTCAGGTGACCAAATTACAACTACTGTATATAAAAACAAATCTGTTTATATTTTAATGGCTCGCTGTGGGATGCAGGACATATGGTTTGGCAACAAAAATATAAATACAACGACGAGCATGCCCACTATAGAAATAGAAAGATACATTTTCGACGTTAAACTTAAATAATTTTATTAACTATGCACATTACAAACATTTAATTATTGAACAGATTATCCAGTATTTATATCAATGTGTATAATGAGGCACGGAATCGATCAGAAAATAGATTTTCGATTTAAATCGTAGCAGCCCTATGATTTAACCCTGAAGCCATCCTTAACACTCTCGTTCCAAAGCCAGAGTTTTGCAGATCCACAACATTCAGGTCGATAGAACTGTGTAAAAGTATAGGGAGTAGCCCACACCGCTGCATTGCAAATGTTTGTGAGAGACACTGGAACAAAGCCCATGAAGCTGCCATGCCCCTTGTGGAATGGGCAGTGAGCTTTTCTGGAGGGGTCAAGTTGGCTCGCTCGTACTTGACTGTGTCTAGCATCCATTTGGACAGCTTCTGCTTAGACAGGGCATTACCATGGGACTTTGCCCCATAAGACAAAAAAGTGTTCAGACTGCCTCCAACTCTGTGTTCTGTTCACAAAAAGGGGTCCTGGGCCTGTGGTAGCAAATTGCTAGGGCTGCTGCTTGGCTTGTGGCTTAGCCTGAGGCTTTTGCCTACGTGCCTGATGGTGGAACTTGTTTAAGTTAAAGTTCACGAGCTGGTTATGAAAACCCTTTCTGGCCGTAACAGCCAGCTGTGCCAGTCTGAGGCTGCTGGAGCCTTGGCCAGCAGTTTCCCACTGGTTTTGCACACTGGGGCTCCTTTGTGGACTCTCTTATGCGCTAAGTGTTGTAGTATCTCATCTACCGCAGGTCCAAATGTATGCCCACTCACTGTGGTCTGCCCACTCACTTTTACATGCACCAGTCCCAAACAGGAAGAGTACATGCCATCTATATCCTCTATTGGAAGATTGGCCTTGCAAATGTCACACGGGAAAAACCCTGGCATGATGCAAGCAGCAAGCAGTGCACACTGTAACAGCTGCTGCCGCAATCTTCTCAAGCCAGCCTAAGCCACTGCCTCAGATTAGCACACGCCGCAAAGCTGCAGGTAAAAGTACTGTAAAACAAATAGACAGAGCAAGTTGAGACTCAAACCGGTCTGCTGGTACTGGACCTGGGATGGTACCACTGTTTGTACTACAGTACCGACTTTGAAACGAGGTTGAACCGAGCAGGCAGTAATATGAACCGATCGGTTCAGCAGCCGCACAGTACCTGAGCAGTTGTGCTGTACTGTACAGTATCCTCGGTTTGGTTAGGTGGTACACTTGGTGGTTGTATCTTCGGTACAGTGTGGTTCGGTGATACACTCGGTGGTGGTACATTCGGTATGGTATGGTTTGGTGGTACACTTGGTGGTGGTATCCAGTACGGTATGTTTCGGTGGATCACACTGTGGTGGTACCCGGTATGGTATGGTTCGGTGGATCACTCGGTTGTGGTACCTGGTACGGTATGGTTCGGTGGTACTCTCAGTAGTGGTACCCGGTATGGTATGGTGTGGCAGGCTGGCGAGTGGATAGAGGCCCAGAGACAGACTGCAGTTCAAAAAAAATAACTATTTTATTATAAATAAACAAAAATAAAGTGCACAAGGGCAAAATAACAGATACTCAAACACAAATAAAGCAAAAACAAAACTCACAAAAATAAAGGTTTCCAGGCTGGGCAATGCCTTCACTGGATTTAGAAAATTCAAAAACCACAAAACACAAACACCAACCTGCTTCCTCAGCTCCCTCTCTCCCAAATGAGAAGCAGAGGCCTCCTTTTATATCAGGTGGCTGGGCGCTGATTGATCGTTAATTAACCTAATCAACTAATCAACCCCAGCCACCTGAACATAATAAACCCAGGCAGGTAGGGGAAATTAACCCCATCCCTGCCAATTTAAAGGGCAGAGCTTTGCTCTGCCACACACCTCCCCCCATGTACAACGTACACCGGCCGCAATCGGCCAACTCCCCCCTTCCCCCCCACCCTCCTCCCCCCAAGAGTCCAATTATGTCCCTTGGGTGGGCTGTTATGGTGGGTGGTGGTGGGCGGGGTTGATGTCGGAGCCCCCAAGCCTTCTTTGGTTGAGGGGGCCCCGAATCTCCAAGGTAGCACGGCGACGGCGGCCCGGGTCCCTCTGGTGGCGGAGGCGGCGACGGCGGCCTGGCTCCCTCTGGTGGCGGAGGCGGCGACGGCGGCCCGGCTCCCTCTGGTGGCGGAGGCGGCGGCCCGGCTCCCTCTGGTGGCGGCGGCGGCCCGGCTCCCTCTGGCGGCCTCTGGCCCGGCTCCCTCGGCGGCTCCCTCTGGCGGCGGAGGCGGCGGCCCGGCTCCCTCTGGTGGCGGAGGCGGCGGTTCTGAGAGCGGCGACGGTGGCTCCTCCCTCTCGGGCTCTGAGAGCGGCGACGGTGGCTCCTCCCTCTCGGGCTCTGAGAGCGGCGACGGTGGCTCCTCCCCCTCGGGCTCTGAGAGCGGCGGCGGTGGCTCCTCCCTCTCGGGCTCTGAGAGCGGCGGCGGCTCCTCCCTCTCGGGCTCTGAGAGCGGCGGCGGCTCCTCCCTCTCGGGCTCTGAGAGCGGCGGCGGCTCCTCCTCCCTCTCTGGCTCTGGGGACGACGGCAGCTCCTCCCCCCTCTCTGGCTCTGGGAGCGACGGCAGCTCCTCACCCCTCTCTGGCTCTGGGAGCGACGGCAGCTCCTCACCCCTCTCTGGCTCTGGGAGCGACGGCAGCTCCTCACCCCTCTCTGGCTCTGGGAGCGACGGCAGCTCCTCACCCCTCTCTGGCTCTGGGAGCGACGGCAGCTCCTCACCCCTCTCTGGCTCTGGGAGCGACGGCAGCTCCTCACCCCTCTCTGGCTCTGGGACGACGGCAGCTCCTCACCCCTCTCTGGCTCTGGGGACGACGGCAGCTCCTCACCCCTCTCTGGCTCTGGGGACGACGGCAGATCATCCTCCCTCTCTGGCTCTGGGAGTGACGGAGGCTCCTCACCCCTCTCTGGCTCTGGGAGCGACGGAGGCTCCTCCTCCCTCTCTGGCTCTGGGAGCGACGGAGGCTCCTCCTCCCTCTCTGGCTCTGGGAGCGACGGCAGATCCTCCTCCCTCTCTGGCTCTGGGAGCGACGGCAGATCCTCCTCCCTCTCTGGCTCTGGGAGCGACAGCAGATCCTCCTCCCTCTCTGGCTCTGGGAGCGACGGCAGCTCCTCACTCCTCTCTGGCTCTGGGAGTGACGGAGGCTCCTCCTCCCTCTCTGGCTCTGGGAGCGACAGCAGATCCTCCTCCCTCTCTGGCTCTGGGAGCGACAGCAGATCCTCCTCCCTCTCTGGCTCTGGGAGTGACGGCGGCTCCTCCTCCCTCTCTGGCTCTGGGAGCGACGGCAGATCCTCCTCCCTCTCTGGCTCTGGAAGCGACGGCGGCTCCTCACCCCTCTCTGGCTCTGGGAGCGACGGCAGATCCTCCTCCCTCTCTGGCTCTGGGAGCGACGGCAGATCCTCCTCCCTCTCTGGCTCTGGGAGCGACGGCAGATCCTCCTCCCTCTCTGGCTCTGGGAGCGACGGCAGATCCTCCTCCCTCTCTGGCTCTGGGAGCGACGGAGGCTCCTCACCCCTCTCTGGCTCTGGGAGCGACGGCAGATCCTCCTCCCTCTCTGGCTCTGGGAGCGACAGCAGATCCTCCTCCCTCTCTGGCTCTGGGAGCGACAGCAGATCCTCCTCCCTCTCTGGCTCTGGGAGCGACAGCAGATCCTCCTCCCTCTCTGGCTCTGGGAGCGACGGCAGCTCCTCACCCCTCTCTGGCTCTGGGGCGACGGCAGCTCCTCGCCCCTCTCTGGCTCCCGGGAAGGCGGCTCACCCCTCTCTGGCTCTCGGGAAGGCGGCTCACCTCTCTTTATTGGAGTGACCGGTGGATCTCCCATGTCTACCGCCAGGTAATTAACCACCATGAGGGCAACCTCTGGGAAGGACGCCGGGTGGTGTTGTTCCTCCCACTGTTCCCACCTCTCCCCATCTCGACGCCACAGCGTGTTGATAACTATGGGGAGATCGTGGACGAGGTCTGCCTCAGGGTGCATCAACCAGTCCCAGATCTCCTGGGACGGTGGTGAAGGTGGTGGTGCTGGAGGTAGTGGGGTGGCCCCTGATGCCCGGGGTGAACACGGCACCTCTTCCTGGGCCTGGTTGTAGGGGCATCCTGCCCAGTTGTGGCCGTCCTCCTCACACCGGCCACACCAGTTTGCCGGTGGCACGTCTGGGCAGGACCGCCAACGATGGTCCTCCTTCCCACACCAGGAACACCAGGGGAAGAGGCTGGCCGGGTCCTCCAGCGGTGGCTGCAGCAGCTTACATTTCTTCAGCTGCTGCTTGTCCTGCCTTTTCCACTGTCTGCTCTTCTTTCCCATTTTTTTTTTTTTTTTTTTCAAAAAAAAAAATAAATACTGCTCTGAGCCTCTAGGTGGCGCTATCCCACTTCTGACACCAAATGTGGCAGGCTGGCGAGTGGATAGAGGCCCAGAGACAGACTGCAGTTCAAAAAAATAACTATTTTATTATAAATAAACAAAAATAAAGTGCACAAGGGCAAAATAACAGATACTCAAACACAAATAAAGCAAAAACAAAACTCACAAAAATAAAGTTTCCAGGCTGGGCAATGCCTTCACTGGATTTAGAAAATTCAAAAACCACAAAACAAACACCAACCTGCTTCCTCAGCTCCCTCTCCCCAAATGAGAAGCAGAGGCCTCCTTTTATATCAGGTGGCTGGGCGCTGATTGATCGTTAATCAACCTAATCAACTAATCAACCCCAGCCACCTGAACATAATAAACCCAGGCAGGTAGGGGAAGTTAACCCCATCCCTGCCAATTTAAAGGGCAGAGCTTTGCTCTGCCACATATGGTTTGGTGGATCATTCGGTGGTGGTACCCGGTATGGTATGGTTCGGTGGTACACTTGGTGGTGGTATCCAGTACGGTATGTTTCGGTGGATCACACTGTGGTGGTACCCGGTATGGTATGGTTCGGTGGATCACTCGGTTGTGGTACCTGGTACGGTATGGTTCGGTGGTACTCTCAGTAGTGGTACCCGGTATGGTATGGTTTGGTGGATCATTCGGTGGTGGTACCCAGTACGGTGGTACATCAATGTGGTGGTACACCTGTTGTGGTACCTTTGGTACGGTATGGTGCACCTTATTAGATCTTATTCAGATTATCAGGGTCTTTAGGATAAATACCCATGAGATAGTTACATTTCACATTTGATAGGGAACAGTGTTACAACAGTGTCCGCTGGCATGACATACGTATATATATATATATATATATATATATATATATATATATATATATATATATATATATATATATATATATATATATTATAGTCAACATTGGATCCTCAAATGAAAAACAAACCACATACCCAATGGGTCAGAATTAAGAAATTTGGCTCATCCAGATCTTTGTTGGATTCTTCGGTAGTCACCCCCTCCATCTTCCTCAGATTCTGTCAATCAAACAGCAGAGTTATTAAAGGGCAGCTTGGCATCAGGTCACTTTTCCTTCTACCACAGAGAGAGGCTCCACTTTAGAGGCTAATGGAACATAAAACCTATAGGTTAAACCTGTTTTACAGATTCATTTATTTTGCATAGATATTTTCTCAATTCAGTGATTTTATTAAGCTGAGTGGCCAGGTTTTCTGTGCAGTACAGCATTTTGCCTCACACTATTGAATAACATCAGTGGCAAAATCATTATAAAGAAATCAGTCAAAACCTAAATGTTACTATTCAAATTAGAAATGTGGGAGAAAAAAATGCTTTTGTGTTGGGGAGGGATAATCAATACATGGCTTTGGAAATAAATGTCTTGCATGTTTCTGTACAATATACTTTGAATCTGAATGCACACATGTAAAAACAGTAGACATACACACATACAGAAGAAATATTGTTATTAGTTATTAGTAGTATTATTGGCTTGTAAAGAAAATTATAAATCAATGTGCATTTATCTTCTTACAAAAATAAACACAATGTAGCACATAGCATTAAACAAATAAATAAAATGTTGTAACCTCATTAGAAGTGCATCTGTGGCATCTGTAGCATGTGATACAAGCATCCTGAGGTCTGAGATACAGTAATAACTGAAAACAAACAATAAATTAACTGTATCCTTTCTGTTTTGTTATTTATTGTTCACCCCACATGTAGAAAGCATGTGATCGACTAGAAAGGAGCATGACTAGAAAGGAGAGCTGTGTCTTCACAACAATCTGCTCAGCTTCAAAACACAGCTCGTTTTTGTTCCAATAGTTTTTTTTTTTTTTTTCAACTTTAGCCAAATTTGCAATGCTTCAAAAAAAACAACACATGCAATATTCTCATCATGTAGCACATGTCATTGCATATGTTTAAGCCTGCATACCAAGTACAAATGCATTGAAGTATTCTAATAGACAAACAACCTTTTTTTTTCTTTTAATATTTGCAAGAGACAAACCTTGTGTGCATTAGAGCTGCTCAGCAGAAACAGTGGGAGAGCACTGAGGAAATAAAGTGTAGTTTTTCTTGGGTCCTGCAAATTAATCTAAAGTACCAGGGTACCACATGGATCAGTATTAGGTCCTCTGCTATTTCTAATCTACATTAATGACTTAGATTCTGGTATTGTAAGCAATCTTGTTAAATTTGCAGATGACACAAAAATAGGAGGAGTGGCAAACATTGTTGCAGCAGCAAAGGCCATTCAAAATGATCTAGACACCATTCAGAACTAGGCATACACATAGCAAATGACATTTATTACAGACAAGTGTAAGGTACTGCATGCAGACAATAAAATGTGCATTATAAATATCATATGGGAGTGTGGCCAAGTGCCCACCCTGTGCGTACTTATGTGTTGTTGCTAATGTTGGTGTATAGATATTGCTGCATGGGATATAAATGGGTCTGTGTATATTTATATATATATATATATATATATATATATATATATATATATATATATATATATATATATATATATATATATATATATATACATACATACATATACATACACACACACACACACACACACACACACACACACACACAGTGCCTTGCAAAAGTATTCAGACCCCTGACCAATTCTCTCATATTACCAAATTACAAATGGTACATTTTATTTTTAAACACTGAAACTCTGCAATTTGTAATTCAGTAATAATAGACACAGGAACCTAACTAAAACAGGACAGCTAAGCTATTTACCTGTACCACACACTAACAAAACAGAACACACAAAAAAGGCTTCTTCACACTACCTTTTTGTTATGGTGAAATCACCAACAACCGGGCTCCAAACACATCAGCAGCTCTGAACAGACTGGCTGTCTTTCTTGAATACACTGCACCTGGCTCTAATTTACAATGATCACCAGGTGCAGGGGATAACTAATAATTAAACAATTAACACAAAAAGACATCTACAATGTCACATGTTACTTTTTTTTCTTTTCTCTAGCAGGGAGGAAATTAACCCTCTCCCTGCTCACAATATATATCACCCTCATATGTGTTTGTGGGTTGCTTTGAGCTCCCTATGAGATACTCGGATACAATAAGCCCTGTATGAAGCTAATTTGATATGAATCACATGCAAAGTTTGAAATGTACGTATGTTTTCAGTACCAAACAATAATAATGAGAAAGTGTCTTCGAATTCAATTAGATAACTTTGTAACACCTCCCTGTCTGTGCTAATATTCTCTTTACCTTTAAATCTATAATATGACATTGGGTGTGTTATTCCAGGGCTCGCAAAATTTTGAATATGGTACTTGCCCTTTAGGCAGTTAATTGTAGACATTTGGTTGTCCAAAACAAATGGCAGGTTGTCCATTATTGACCTATGGACTGTGATTTGTACAAAGTATACTGTACTCAATATAAGTACAGTATCTCAGGGTTCACATATCAAACATCAAAATTCCACACTTTTTCCAAACTTACATTTATTTTTCACAGACTTGGGTTTTAGTTAGTCTCTACTAGTTTTTTGATAGTTATCCACATAGGCGGGCAGCCGCAGAGCATTATAACTTTTTGATCCAGAGCAGAAGTTGCTCCTGGTTTTCTAAAAGTATTTGTCAGAATCTGGAGGTGCATATCTAGCAAGAGACAATGCAGGTACCCAAATGAGAAGTAAGATAAAATCTAAGAAATGTCCAATATTTGATAACTACATTGCATTATTTACTAAAAAAGAATATACATATTTGCATACTTATGCCAAAGTAGGACAATATAATGGTACCAATAATAGCACACTAAAACCAGACAATTTTGGCAAAAGTATACTTGCAGTATACTATTTTTTTTGTAAGGGATGATATTGGATTCTGATCAAAAATGAATTAACAAATGTGTACGCGTTATAAATTAAAATGTGCAAGTGTTGCGTATTAAAAACAAGTCTAGAAATACAATTTTAGAAAAAGTAGAGACTAACAGAAGTAGATTGGAGTAAAATAGAGAAAACATCCATAGAAAAAGGATGGCTGTTCTTCAAAAATGTAGTACTAGAGGCACAAAACAATTACATCCCTAAAGTAGACAAGTCTAAATGTAAAACTAAATTGCCAAAATGGTTTAATAGATCAATTTAAAAAAATATTCAGCGAAAAAAGGCACTTTACAGAGCGTTAAAAAGGGACCAAAAACAAAGTACATAGAAAGAGCACACGGAACTGCAAACACAAGTCAAAATGGAAGTTAGAAGGAAAATGGAAGGCTAAAACCAATTCCAAAATGTTTTTCCAATATTATATCAGCAAGAGAACATTCAAAAGAGGAGGTTAAATGTCTAAAGATACAAATGGCAAAATCATAGATGAAGAAAAAAAAATAGCAAATATATTAAATGATTACTTTTCACAAGTTTTTACAAAGGAGGATACAGACAACATGCCCCACGTCATCCAGTTCCTATCCAGTTTTAAATAACTTTAGCATAACTGAGGCAGAAGTGTTAAAGGGACTAGGAGTTCTTAAAATAAACAAATACCCTGGGCCGGATGAGATCCTCCCAGTAGTACTCAAAGAAATGAAAGAAGTTATTTACAAACCGCTAACCAAGATCATGCAGCAGTCTCTTGACACAGGGGTTGTACCGACAGACTGGAAAATTGCAAACGTAATACAATCCACAAAAAGGGGAAAAAAACTAAACCAGGTAACTACAGACCAGTAAGCCTGACTTCTATTATATGCAAACTTATGGAAACTATAATAAGATCCAAAATGGAAAAATTACCTATATAGTAACAGCATCGTGTCTAACTAAACTGCTTGATTTTTTTCAGGAGGCAACATCAATAATGGATAATTGCAAAGCATATGACATGGTTTATTTAGATTTCCAAAAAGCTTTTGACAAAGTCCCACACAAAAGATTAATTCTCAAACTGAACTCAGTAGGGATTCAAGAAAACACATGTACATGGATTCGGGAGTGGTTAACATGTAGGAAACAGAAAGTACTGATTAGAGGAGAAACCTCAGAATAGAGTGTGGTAACCAGTGGAGTACCACGGGGATCAGTATTAGGTCATCTGCTATTCCTAATCTACATTAATGATTTAGAAGACGCAGACGACACACAAATAGGAGGCGTGGCAAACACTGATGCAGCAGCAAAGGTCATTCAAAATGATCTAGACAAGATTCAGAACCGGGCAGACACATGGCAAATGACATTTAATAGAGAAAAGTGTAAGGTACTGCACGCAGGAAATGTGCATTATAAAATATCATATGGGACGTACTGAAATTAAACAAGGACTCTAGAAAAAGACCTAGGAGTTTTTGTTGACTCAGAAATGTCTTCATCTAGACAATGTGGGGAAGCTACAAAAAAGGCCAACAAGATGCTCGGATACATTGTGAAAAGTGTTGAATTTAAATCAAGGGAAGTAATGTTAAAACTGTACAATGCATTAGTAAGACCTCATCTTGAATATTGTGTTCAGTTCTGGTCACCTCGCTACAAAAAGGATATTGCTGCTCTAGAACGAGTGCAAAGAAGAGCGACCAGAATTATTCCAGGTTTAAAAGGCATGTCATATGCAGACAGGCTAAAAGAATTGAATCTATTTAGTCTTGAACAAAGAAGACTACGTGGCAACCTGATTCAAGCACTCAAAATTCTAAAAGGTACTGATAATGTCGACCCAAGCGACTTTTTCGACCTGAAAAAAGAAACAAGGACCAGGGGTCACAAATTGAGATTAGATAAAGGAGCATTCAGAACAGAAAATAGAAGACACTTTTTTTACACAGAGAATTGTGAAGGTCTGGAACCTACTCCCCAGTAATGTTGTTGAAGCTGACACCCTGGGATCCTTCAAGAAGCTGCTTGATGAGATTCTGGGATCAATAAGCTACTAACAACCAAACGAGCAAGATGGACCGAATGCCCGCCTTTTGTTTGTAAACTTTCTTATCTTCTTATGTTCTTATGTTCTGGGGTCCCAGAAGGGTACACACGTTGTTTCATGTGACTTGGTTTTATATACATACGTTGACAATTGTCAAAGATTTTTACTGAGTTTATTGTTCATACAAGGAAATCAGTCAATTGTTAACTTTTTTTAATTAAGGGCCTAGATAACTAAAGTTGATACTGAACATGACTTGGATTACAGATATGCATCTATTGGTCACAGATACCTTAAAAAAAAAAAAAAAAAAAAAAAAAGGTAGGGGCGTGAATCAGAAAACCAGTCAGTATCTGGTGTGACCACCATTTGCTCATGCAGCGCGACACATCTCCTTCGCATAGAGTTGATCAGGCTGTTGATTGTGGCCTGTAGAATGTTGTCTCACTCCTCTTCAATGGCTGTGCGAAGTTGCTGGATATTGGCGGGAACTGAAACATGCTGTCGTACACGTCGATCCAGAGCATCCCAAACATGCTCAATGGGTAACATGTCTGGTGAGTATGCAGGCCATGGAAGAACTGGGACATTTTCAGCTTCCAGGAATTGTGTACAGATCCTTGCGACATGGGGCCGTGCATTATCATAAGGAAACATGAGGTGATGGCAGTGGATGAATGGCACGACATTGCATGCTCCCTCAAAACTTGAGACATCTGTGGCATTGTGTTGTGTGACAAAACTGCACATTTAAGAGTGGCCTTTTACTGTCCCCAGCACAAGGTGCACCTGTGTAATGATCATGCTGTTTAATCAGCTTGTTGATATGCCACACCTGTCAGGTAGATGGATTATCTTGGCAAAGGAGAAATGCTCACTAACAGGGATGTAAACAAATTTGTGCACAAAAAGTATGGAAAATGTCTGGGATCTTTTATTTCAGCTCATGAACATGGGACCAACACTTTACGTGTTGCGTTTATATTTTTGTTCAGTGTAGTATGTCTGATTTACTCCTTGGTGGCTACTTTTATGAACTTGCAGACAAACTGAGAAATTTGGGTCTGATCTTCGACACAAATCTTTCTTTTGAGACACATATTACTAAAATGTAAATTTATCATCTAAGACATAAAATCGCCAAATTGAGACGCATTCTTGCCCACTCAGATTGAGAGACTGGTGCATTCTTTTGTATCTTCTAGAATTGATTATTGTATTGCCCTAGTCTGTGGTACTCATAGACATACTGCTGTAAACTCAGCTGAGGTAGAGATAACAAACTGGCTTGTACACATATAGAAAATAACATATTGTAGGTTATACTGACAATAAAAGCTGTCAAAATAGCTACTTTTGGCGGATCTAGGTAAAAGTGCTTATAAGTTTTTTATTTTTATTTTTGCGATTCTGACTTTCAAACGCAGTCAGGATAACCGCTAATTATACTGTAAATTTACAGTATAATCGTAAATCTTGAAAAACTACTCACTTCTAAATCTTTTGTAGTCATTTTTGTATTACTTTAGTATAAATACATGTTAATTTGGATTCATATGTTGTTTTTTTCTGACTTTATGTGAACGAAGAGACACAAAAGCACCCGCTTTCTCATTGGAAATAGTGATATTTCAAAATATCACTGTCCTGGTCACAAAAGCAAAGTTTGTGGGGAATAATAGCCATTTTCCATACTTTTGAGGCATAAGCAATTAGGAAATAACACTTACTACCCAGGAACAAAAAAAAAAAAAAATTATTACACAGTGTTATTAAAAGATGTCTGGATACGTTGCAAGTTGAGTGCACAAACAATCCACTGCAGGAGTCCAAAACATCTCTGTCCTCCTTAAAAGTCTCCCCTGATTTTAAAAGTGTGCTCAGAGCAATAAAAGAAGTATGTGCAAAATCTGACGAATTGTTTTCCCAAATCGATAGGGCCAACTCTTTCTGCTGCCTCGCTGATACCAGGAATAAATAAATAAATTCCATAAATCTTACCAAATGCTTTCATTTTTTTAGTCTAGTCCTGTTTCACAGTAATAAAACAGCCACCATATAGAAGGTCATGATTGTTGGGGACTCCATATTGAGAAACACAGCAAGTTCAACTCGCAGTTTGGACCCCCTTACTACAACAGTGTGCTGCCTTCCGGGAGCCTCGGTCAAGCACATCACTGAGAACGTGGACAGGCTCCTAGAACGAACAGGAGACGACCCGGTAGTAGTCGTCCACATCGGTACAAACAACATTGGAAGAGACAGACCAAAATCCCTCCAAAACAAATTCTGAGAGCTAGGAAGGAAATTAAAAGAGAAAACCAAAACAGTGGTATTTTCTGGTATACTAACGGCACCTTGCAAAGGACCATATGGACAGCTGGAAATAATTAATCAAAACGCATGGCTGAAGATGTGGTGCACACGGGAAGGCTTCACCTATCTTGATCATTGGACCACATTCTACAACGAGGACTATCTGTATAGACGGGATGGACTGCATTTAAATAACAAGGGAACCAGTCTACTTGGAGAAAAGATCCTCGAGCAGGTTCAGAAGCATTTAAACTAGAAAGGAAGGGGGGAGAAATCAACAAAAAAACAGAAGGGAGACCGCATCAAAACAAGAACAACAACTCAGGTAAGACAACCATAAAATGTATTTATCTAAATGCTAGAAGTATCAGAAACAAAATTCTAGAACTTGAAGCTACTGCACTAACAGGTAACTATGATGCGATAGGTGTTACAGAAACTTGGTTGTCTGAGAGTGATGGGGACAAATATAATATTTGTGGGTATACACTGTATAGGAAAGACAGGCAGGACAGAAGAGGAGGAGGGGTAGCGCTATACATAAGAAACAGTCTTGAAGCCCAGGTGTTAAACCTGGACAAAGAAAATAAAGCTGAATCAATATGGGTCAGAATAACGGACAAAAATTCAAAGGGCATAATAATAGGAGCATGCTATAGACCGCCAGATTCAGACGGTGAGCAAAATAATCTGTTATACAATGACATTAGAAATGCGTGTAGCAAAGGAGAAGCCATACTAATGGGGGATTTCAACTTCCCCCAAATAAAATGGGAAAACCCGATGGGTAGCACGAAGGATGAAATAGAAATGGTGGAAATGACAAATGACTGCTTCCTAACACAATTTGTCAAGGCACCGACTAGAGGGGAGGCATGCCTTGATTTAGTCTTTTCAAATAACGAAGATAGAATAACTAAAACAGAGGTCAGAGAACCACTGGCAAACTCAGACCACAACATGGTCTCATTTGAAGTGTTTTTTAAAACCCCAAAAGTAATGACTAAAGCTAAGGTTTACAATTTTAGAAAAGCAAACTATGAAGGTATGAAACAGAGACTAACAGAAGTAGACTGGAGTAAAATAGAGAAAACACCCACAGAAGAAGGATGGTTGTTCTTCAAAAATGTAGTACTAGAGGCGCAAAACAATTACATCCCTAAAGTAGACAAATCTAAATGTAAAACTAAATTGCCAAAATGGTTTAATAGATCAATTAAAAAAAATATTCAGCGAAAAAAGGCACTTTACAGAGCGTTAAAAAGGGACCAAAAAGAAAGTACACAGAAAGAGTACACAGAACTGCAAACGCAAGTCAAAAAGGAAGTTAGAAAGGCCAAGAGAGAAATAGAAATGAACATTGCTAAGGGAGCTAAAACCAATTCCAAAATGTTTTTCCAATATTACAACAGCAAGCGAACATTCAAAGAGGAGATTAAATGTTTAAGAGATACAAATGGCAAAATTGTAGAGGAAGAAAAAAAAATAGCAAATATATTAAATGATTACTTTTCACAAGTTTTTACAAAGGAAGATACTGACAACATGCCCCACATGTCATCCAGTTCCTATCCAGTTTTAAATAACTTTAGCATAACTGAGGCAGAAGTGTTAAAGGGACTAGGAGCTCTTAAAATAAACAAATCCCCTGGGCCGGATGAGATCCTCCCAGTAGTACTCAAAGAAATGAAAGAAGTAATTTACAAACCGCTAACCAAGATCATGCAGCAGTCTCTTGACACAGGGGTGGTACCGACAGACTGGAAAATTGCAAACGTAATACCGATCCACAAAAAGGGAAACAAAACTGAACCAGGTAACTACAGACCAGTAAGCCTGACTTCTATTATATGCAAACTTATGGAAACTATAATAAGATCCAAAATGGAAAATTACCTATATGGTAACAGGGTCCTGGGAGACAGTCAACATGGTTTTAGGAAAGGGAGATCGTGTCTAACTAACTTGCTTGATTTTTTTGAGGATGCAACATCGATAATGGATAATTGCAAAGCATATGACATGGTTTATTTAGATTTCCAGAAAGCTTTTGACAAAGTCCCGCATAAAAGATTAATTCTCAAACTGAACGCAGTTGGGATTCAAGGAAACGCATGTACATGGATTAGGGAGTGGTTAACATGTAGAAAACAGAAAGTACTGATTAGAGGAAAAACCTCAGAATGGAGTGTGGTAACCAGCGGTGTACCACAGGGATCAGTATTAGGTCCTCTGCTATTCCTAATCTACATTAATGATTTAGATTCTGGTATAGTAAGCAAACTTGTTAAATTTGCAGACGACACAAAAGTAGGAGGAGTGGCAAACACTGTTGCAGCAGCAAAGGTCATTCAAAATGATCTAGACAAGATTCAGAACTGGGCAGACACATGGCAAATGACATTTAATAGAGAAAAGTGTAAGGTACTGCACGCAGGAAATAAAAATGTACATTATAAATATCATATGGGAGATATTGAAATTGGAGAAGGAATCTATGAAAAAGACCTAGGAGTTTTTGTTGACTCAGAAATGTCTTCATCTAGACAATGTGGGGAAGCTATAAAAAAGGCTAACAAGATGCTCGGATTCATTGTGAAAAGTGTTGAATTTAAATCAAGGGAAGTAATGCTAAAACTGTACAATGCACTAGTAAGACCTCATCTTGAATATTGTGTGCAGTTCTGGTCACCTCGCTATAAAAAAGATATTGCTGCTCTAGAAAGAGTGCAAAGAAGAGCGACCAGAATTATTCCGGGTTTAAAAGGCATGTCATATGCAGACTGGCTAAAAGAATTGAATCTGTTCAGTCTTCAAAAAAGAAGACTACGTGGCGACCTAATTCAAGCATTCAAAATTCTAAAATGTATTGACAGTGTCGACCCAAGGGACTTTTTCAGCCTGAAAAAAGAAACAAGGACCAGGGGTCACAAATGGAGATTAGACAAAGGGGCATTCAGAACAGAAAATAGGAGGCACTTTTTTACACAGAGAATTGTGAGGGTCTGGAATCAACTCCCCAGTAATGTTGTTGAAGCTGACACCCTGGGATCCTTCAAGAAGCTGCTTGATGAGATTCTGGGATCAATAAGCTACTAACAACCAAACAAGCAAGATGGGCCAAATGGCCTCCTCTCGTTTGTAAACTTTCTTATGTTCTTATGTTACTAATATATAACAAAAACTATTAACCCTTTGCAGTCCATTTATTCAGCGCTTGTCAGGTGAGTCAGGTTCAGTTTATTTTCACACACACTGTTTATTTTACACACGCTGTTTAAAATATTTTTTTAATGTAAAACAGGTTTAAAAGGCATTGAATCACAAAAAAACATTCAGTACTGTACCTCCAGCCAAGCCCAACCCCTTGTTCTCTGTATTTTTCACATACCTCTTTATAGACGTGCATACTGATAAATCCTCTCCTTATCACTTGTTTTATCACCAAACTCCTCAATAATGTGACCCAAGTAATTATTTTATTACTATAACAGCTCAAAAAGCTCTGCAAAACATCTGTGATATATTCTTTGAGCGCTGGATGCAGAAGCAGCTACATGTAGTGGACAAAAAAATGGAAACACCAATGTAAAGTCACTTAATAGGGCGTTGGGCCACCACATGTGGGCAGTATGGCCCCTGGAATTCTGCAGAAAGAAAGTCAATCAACTCACGCCTGGCTGATGAAGGTGGAAAATGTTCTCAGATGTCGTTCCAGACTATCCCACAAATGCTCTTGGGTTCAGATCTGGTGACTGAGAAGACCATGACATATGGATAACATCAGTGTCATGCTCATCAAACCATTGGGCGACCACACATGCTCTGTGGATGGGGGCATTGTCATCCTGTAAGACACCCCCCAAGCAGGAGAGAAATGCTGCAACATGAGTTGAAGATGATCACTCAGTACCATTAAGTAGCGATTAGCATTGACCTTGCCTTCTAAGGGAATGAGTGCACCCAAACCATGCCAGGAAAATGCGCCCCACAACATTACGGAACCAACAGAACCTTTCACTGTTGGAACCAAGCACTCAGGGCTGTATAGTTCTTTAGGTTGGTGCCACACGTGCACTCGTCCATTTGTCGAGAACATGGTGAAGGATGATTCATCTGACCATATCACATTTCTCCACTGCTCGGTAGTCCACTGCCTGTGCTCTTTACACCACTGGACTCGCAAAAGTGCATTGCCAGGTGAGATGAGCAGTTTGTGCACTGCAAACCGACTATGGTATCCTGCTCTGTGGAGTTCTCAGCGGACTGAAACTGGCTGCTCACACCCCAGGTTGAAATTTGCAGTCAATTGATCTGCAGTTGCTCGCCTGTTTTGCCTTGCACTTCGAATTAATGCACAGATATCACGATCCTGGAGTATGCGCTTCCGCCCATTGTTGCCCTTTGCTGATGATGTCTTTCCCTCGGAGTTCCATGCCGACATCACCGTAGACACCGTTGCTCGTGAAACATCAGCAAAGCTCCTGCTAAACACACCCCAACAATCACCCCTCTTTCAAAGTCACTGAAGTCTCCTCTTGCAGCCATGCTAGCCATAATTATAGGCAACCAAGCCTGTGCAGCATTTTTATGCATGCTGGGATGTTATTTGCTTAATTAAGGCATGAGCCACACCTGTGTAGAAGCACTTGCTTTCAATATACTTGGTGTCCATTTTTTTGTCTACTACCTGTATCTCCTTTGTATATGTCCGTGTTATCTCTGTAGTGCATGGGGCTATGAGATATGCCCTTCGGCTTCATTCGGCTCCTATCGGTCTTACTCAGCCATTGAAATGTTTTATCTGCTTTATCCAGAGAAAAAACGACTACAGACCTTTGCTTTACGTCTTTTTGATGATGTCAGACAGGATCCAACATCGGACTGGAAAGGGAAAATTGTATTGTCGGACCAGGTTAAAAAAAACGCAAAGGGTTAAAAAAAAAAAAAATTCTAAATCCCCTTGGACACTCACTCATCAGGCACTCTGCTGCATTCCCTTAAATGGGATGTACGTTGATGTACGTCAGCAAGTTCCTCTTACCTCTTTGGCGCTCTTGATTTTCTCCAGGAAAGTTCCTAGGTCCTTGGTTTCGGTATAAAGCGCTCGGCATACAGCCTGGTAGTGATCGGGGGCGTCTGAGGGACTTGGCAGGTGTGCAGCACATAGCTGTCAGGGGAAAAGTAAGAGGGCAAAATTAATGATTGATCTTCCACAGCACCATTTCTTTAAACACAGGGAAATCATTGCTAAGGCTTCCAGCAATCCTCCTCACCATACAACCCCCCAATTAGCAAATGCTCAGTAACACTGTAAAACAGTGGTTACTCATGTAATGTAGGTTCTCCGAAGGGAACCGACCTTCATCACGAATGGGAACACCCTTGTCACCACAGCCTTTCAGATAATTATTATACCAAAGCTCTTCCGGACCCGCCCAAAATCAGTTTATCAAATGGTCACTGTGCAGCTCTCTCACAAGCTGCACAGTGACCATTTGCTCTCTCATAATTTTTAATGAATAAATAAATGATGGATACTCCCTGAACATTTATGAAATATTAGTTCAAAATCATGGTTTTTTTTTGTTTTTTTTTTTGTATGAATTAATATAAGAACATAAGAAGAACATATAAAGTTTACAAGTGAGAGGAGGCCTTTCTGCCAATCTTGTTCATTTGGTTGTTAGTAGCTTATTGATCCCAGAATCTCATCAAGCAGCTTCTTGAAGGATCCCAGGGTGTCAGCTTCAACAACATTACTGGGGAGCTGGTTCCAGACTTCCACAATTCTCTGTGTAAAAACATGCCTCCTATTTTCTGTTCTGAATGCCCCTTTATTTAATCTCCATTTGTGACCGCTGGTCCTTGTTTCTTTTTTCAGGCTGAAAAAGTCCCTTGGGTCGACATTGTCATTCCTTTTACAATTGTGAATGCTTGAATCGGATCATCACAGTCTTCTTTGTTCAAGACTGAATAGATGCAATTATTTAAGCACATGATGCCTTTTAAACCCTGAATAATTCTGGTTGCTCTTCTTTGCACTCTTTCTAGAGTAGCAATATCCTTTTTGTAGCGTTTTGTACAGTTTTAACATTACTTCCCTTGATTTAAATTCAACACTTTTCACTATATATCCGAGCATCTTGTTGGCCTTTTTTATACCTTCCCCACATTGTCTAGATGAAGACATTACTGAGTCAACAAAAACTCCTAGGTCTTTTTCATAGAGTACTTCTTCAATTTCAGTATCTCCCATATGATGTTTATAATGCACATTTTTATTTTCTGCGTGCAGAACCTTACACTTTTCTCTATTAAATGTCATTTGCCATGTGTCTGCCCAGTTCTGAATGCTATCTAGACCATTTTGAATGACTTTTGCTGCTGTAATGGTGATTGCCACATTTTTGTGTCGTCTGCAAACTTAACATTTTGCTTATTATACCAGAATCCAAGTCATCAATGTGGTACTCCACTGGTTACCTCACTCCATTTTGTGGTTTCTCCTCTAATCAGTACTTTCTGTTTTCTACAAGTTAACCACTCCCTAATCCATGTGCATGCACTTCCATGAATCCCTATTGTGTTCAGTTTGAGAATTAATCTTTTATGCAGGACTTTGTCAAAAGCTTTCTGGAAATCTAAATGAACCATGCCATATGCTTTGCAATTATCTATTGTTGATGTTGCATCCTCAAAATATCAAGCAGGTTAGACATGATCTCCCTTTCCTAAAACCACGTTGACAGTCTCCCAGGGTATTGTTACCATATAGGTAATTTTCCATTTTGGATCTTATTATAGTTCCCATACGTTTACATATGATAGAAGTCAGGCTTATTGGTCTGTAGTTACCTGGTTCGGTAACTACAGAGAAGCCATACTAATGGGGGATTTCAACTTCCCCCAAATAAAATGGGAAAACCCGGTGGGTAGCGCGAAGGATGAAATAGAAATGGTGGAAATGACAAATGACTGCTTCCTAACACAATTTGTGAAGGCACCCACTAGAGGGGAGGCATGCCTTGATTTAGTCTTTTCAAATAACGAAGATAGAATAACTAAAACAGAGGTCAGAGAACCACTGGCAAACTCAGACCACAACATGGTCTCATTTGAAGTGTTTTTTAAATCCCCAAAAGAAATGACTAAAGCTAAGGTTTACAATTTTAGAAAAGCAAACTATGAAGGTATGAAACAGAGACTAACAGAAGTAGATTGGAGTAAAATAGAGAAAACACCCACAGAAGAAGGATGGTTGTTCTTCAAAAATGTAGAACTAGAGGCACAAAACAATTACATCCCTAAAGTAGACAAATCTAAATGTAAAACTAAATTGCCAAAATGGTTTAATAGATCAATTAAAAAAAATATTCAGCGAAAAAAGGCACTTTACAGAGCATTAAAAAAGGACCAAAAAGAAAGTACGCAGAAAGAGTACACAGAACTGCAAACGCAAGTCAAAAAGGAAGTTAGAAAGGCCAAGGGAGAAATAGAAATAAACATTGCTAAGGGAGCTAAAACCAATTCCAAAATGTTTTTCCAATATTACAACAGCAAGAGAACATTCAAAAGAGGAGGTTAAATGTCTAAAGATACAAATGGCAAAATCATAGATGAAGAAAAAAAAAATAGCAAATATATTAAATGATTACTTTTCACAAGTTTTTACAAAGGAGGATACAGACAACATGCCCCACATGTCATCCAGTTCCTATCCAGTTTTAAATAACTTTAGCATAACTGAGGCAGAAGTGTTAAAGGGACTAGGAGCTCTTAAAATAAACAAATCCCCTGGGCCGGATGAGATCCTCCCAGTAGTACTCAAAGAAATGAAAGAAGTCATTTACAAACCGCTAACCAAGATCATGCAGCAGTCTCTTGACACAGGGGTGGTACCGACAGACTGGAAAATTGCAAACGTAATACCGATCCACAAAAAGGGAAACAAAACTGAACCAGGTAACTACAGACCAGTAAGCCTGACTTCTATTATATGCAAACTTATGGAAACTATAATAAGATCCAAAATGGAAAATTACCTATATGGTAACAGGGTCCTGGGAGACAGTCAACATGGTTTTAGGAAAGGGAGATCGTGCCTAACTAACTTGCTTGATTTTTTTGAGGATGCAACATCCATAATGGATAATTGCAAAGCATATGACATGGTTTATTTAGATTTCCAGAAAGCTTTTGACAAAGTCCCGCACAAAAGATTAATTCTCAAACTGAACGCAGTTGGGATTCAAGGAAACGCATGTACATGGATTAGGGAGTGGTTAACATGTAGAAAACAGAAAGTACTGATTAGAGGAAAAACCTCAGAATGGAGTGTGGTAACCAGCGGTGTACCACAGGGATCAGTATTAGGTCCTCTGCTATTCCTAATCTACATTAATGATTTAGATTCTGGTATAGTAAGCAAACTTGTTAAATTTGCAGACGACACAAAAGTAGGAGGAGTGGCAAACACTGTTGCAGCAGCAAAGGTCATTCAAAATGATCTAGACAAGATTCAGAACTGGGCAGACACATGGCAAATGACATTTAATAGAGAAAAGTGTAAGGTACTGCACGTAGGAAATAAAAATGTACATTATAAATATCATATGGGAGATATTGAAATTGGAGAAGGAATCTATGAAAAAGACCTAGGAGTTTTTGTTGACTCAGAAATGTCTTCATCTAGACAATGTGGGGAAGCTATAAAAAAGGCTAACAAGATGCTCGGATACATTGTGAAAAGTGTTGAATTTAAATCAAGGGAAGTAATGTTAAAACTGTACAATGCACTAGTAAGACCTCATCTTGAATATTGTGTGCAGTTCTGGTCACCTCGCTATAAAAAAGATATTGCTGCTCTAGAAAGAGTGCAAAGAAGAGCGACCAGAATTATTCCGGGCTTAAAAGGCATGTCATATGCAGACAGGCTAAAAGAATTGAATCTGTTCAGTCTTGAACAAAGAAGACTACGTGGCGACCTAATTCAAGCATTCAAAATTCTAAAAGGTATTGACAGTGTCGACCCAAGGGACTTTTTCAGCCTGAAAAAAGAAACAAGGACCAGGGGTCACAAATGGAGTTTAGAAAAAGGGGCATTCAGAACAGAAAATAGGAGACACTTTTTTACACAGAGAATTGTGAGGGTCTGGAATCAACTCCCCAGTAATGTTGTTGAAGCTGACACCCTGGGATCCTTCAAGAAGCTGCTTGATGAGATTTTGGGATCAATAAGCTACTAACAATCAAACGAGCAAGATGGGCCGAGCAAGATGGGCCGAATGGCCTCCTCTCGTTTGTAAACTTTCTTATGTTCTTATGTTCTTATTACATTTGCAATTCTCCAGTCTGTTGGTACAACCCCCGTGTCAAGAAACTGTTGCATGATCTTTGTTAGGGTTTGTAAATAACTTCTTTCATTTCTTTGAATACTATTGGGAGGATCTCATCCGGCCCAGGGGATTTGTTTAAGATCTCCTAGTTCCTTTAACACTTCTGCCTCTGCAAATGTCCGTGATATTCTTTGAGCGCTGGATGCAGAAGCAGCTATCTCCTTTGTTTATATCCATGTTATCTATGTGGTGCATAGGACTATCAGATACGCCCCTTTTTTTCAGCTTCATTTCGTCTTCTCTTTTACTTGGCCACTGAAAGGTTTTCTCTGCTTTTTCTGGAGAAAAAACAACTAGAGACCTGTGCTTTACGTCTTTTTGATGATGTCGGACAGGGTCCGACTTCGGACTGAAAAGGGAAAATTGTAATATCGGACCTGGTCCAACAAAGGACCGCAAAGGGTTAATGAATTTGGAACAATACCGGAAGGGAGCCGTTAACAATACTTAGAATAGAAATTTCAATTCTAGAGAGAACTTCCTTTCATAATTTAGTAGGAATGGGATCTAAAGAGCAGGTAGTGGATTTTGCCTTCATAACTAGATTAATTAAATCTAGTTGACCCATTAAAGAAAAGGATTAAAAAATGTATTCTGGTGTTGCAGGACTCAGGGAAATAGCAGTGTCTGTAATTGTGTTTAAATCATCTGAATTGACCAGATATGTGGGACAAGATACGTGCTGACTAAATCTCTTGGAATCAAGTAAATTCAGAAAGTAATTTCCAAGGGGATCTCCCTCCACATCAACATGTATATTAAAATCTCCCAAATGCACAATTCTATCGAGCTTGATAGCAAGGTGATAAGAGTTCGCTAAACTCTGTTAAAAACAACAGGTAGAGGCCCAGAGATAATCATATGACTGACATTTCTAATAGTCTCCCACTATAAACACCTTACTAGCTATAGGTTTCTGTTTTTCGGGTTGGCTGAAACATTGAAATCTGATTTTTGTCTCTAGCCAATGAGGCAGTGGTGCAGAGGCCCTGAGGCCTTGATCCCATTTTAACAGACACCCATTATCCGCCGATTGCGATGAGCAAACAGTTTGTTCAAGCTGGGGATTGCTAGCACAATAGAAAGAAAGCAACGCTGGTGTACAGGTAAGTAAGCTGGGCTGAGTTGAGTGGGGGACCGAGGGGGGTGATGCTGGGATGGCAGAATCAGTGTTGAACCCTCTTGAGGTGTTGTGGGCTAGTCAACGAAACACCAAGGACAGACGGTGCCCACTTGAAGACCCCAGAGATGTACCCTACTTAGCTCAATCCAAACTGTTGTCATGCTGATGCGCTGGGGAGACCGCACTGTGGTTGATCCCTGGAGCCAGCATCGCAGCTGTTGTGTGTGCTGATATGCTGGGGAGGCAAAATAAGCTGATCCCTGGCTGATTCATGCAACTGACTACTATAAACATATTACATGATAAACCTTTTCCTAGTCCAACCCAGACACTGTCCAGAAATATGTTGTCCTCTGAGGCGGCATGCTGGTGGACATAAATGTTTGTTTCTCTGTATTGTAAGAGCCGAGGAATTAGTCAGCCTGATACACCTCCCTGATTCTGTTTACTGCTGGCAGGTCTTTAGTGCTGCTGCTGGTAGAAAATCAGAAGCAGCCTCAGTTACAGCCTCTTAGTACTGCTGCTTGCGGAAATGCAGGAGAGCAGGCTTCAGAGACAAGGCTTTTCCTGCTGCTTGAAGTAGAGCTGTTGGCCTCTGTAAGCTCAGAGCCACCTGCTGGTCTGGAATTTGTTGCTGCAGTGAGTGGATTGCTAGCCTGAATATGAAGTCTTATCGCAATCATCACACTATCCATCCATATTAAGTCACAGGTCAAAGTGAAGGGTTCTGTGTTTTGCCCATAGTTTCCCTAACATTGCAGGCTACATATGAAATCGCAATCTGAAATGATTTAAGACCTGAGACGGAAAGATTCTGGATGGGGATCGCAAGCACAACAGAAAGAAAGCAAACAGCTACAACTTTATTCACTGTAAATATTTAAGCTTCCCTCACAGAGATGCTTAAAAACAATTCCACTGACTTCTATGATAAAACCCCTTCAAATCAAGAAATCTACACATTCTGTGATCTTTGCCACTGCACCTAGATTTCAAATTATTACACAAAGAAGATTAAAATGCTTTCATGTCTGCCTTAGTGGGATCACAGAAAACTGGCATTATGTAAAATATTACAGCAGCAAAGGCAAAGCTTTGCTTATTTTTGAACAACAGGTAATTAAATAAACTATTATTATTAGCCTGCAAAACAGACTTGTAGAACATACACTACAAATACAGTAATGTGCTCCACTGAGTCATAACATTAATACAGTGCTTTTTAAGTCTGGTCCTCAAATACGCAAGAAATTCCACAACGTTTTTTCCCCATTTTTTTTTTTAAAAAGACATGCTTTTGTTTCAGGAACTAAATGTATTAACCATGCACTGTTTTCCATTGCACAAAATATGCTTTTCTACTGCTTGTGTTACCAGTTAATTTAAAAAAATTTTTTTTTTTGGAAACCAAAACTATTTTTTACTTTAAAACATGGATAAGACTAGATAAGAGATAAGAGTATAGAGTAGTTAACCATTAAAGCAGGGGTTCCCTTTCAATTCGAAGATGACCACCAAACCAATACATTTGGGATATACCTACTTGTCAGGTATTTACTGAGCATTTTATATCCAAGCTGCCGATAGACCCCTCTCTGTGGAGTGACGTCCTAGGTCCTGCCTCCAGGTAATAAACAGTAACTGCACGCAGTCTTCAGTCTCTTTTGTCTTTCACAAACAGGCAGGTAGGGCAAGTATAAACTAAAGTTCTTTCCACTTTAATTGACTCTTTTAAGAGCTCTCTCTCGCTCAAGTTTTTCTGCAGTTTCCTTGCAATTTCATTGCTGTAAGTCGGCTCGTCACTTCCCCGGAATCAGAAACTCAGCAGCTGAAAACTGAGCAAAATGCTACGCAACTGAGTTTCTGCATTTATATATATCTATTCAACAGCCTACATTGCATGGCGATTTTAGTCTGCTTTACTAACCTTGCAGCTTGCTGCATGTGTTTTCTATGTTTCCCTCTGCTTTTTGCAGCTGTTTTAAAGTAAAAAACAGCGAGACGCGCCACTGTTGACTCGAGAACTCTGGGCAACCTCGGCACGTCCACTCGTTGTGCATGGCTTAGTGTCCCTACAAGTCGTTGATTACTATTTTCTCTTTCTCTCTCTCTCTCTCTCTACATCTGTAGGCTGTGCCACCCCGCTGCAAGCTACATACTTCACCAGTGATTCAAATGGGGCAATCTAAGGATTGCTCCACTCCGTTGAAAGCATCACGCTGTTGCAGTTGTGTGACAGCAAGCAGCCCAGATAAAGACACACAGCTCAGTGCGTTGGTGCTTGGTGCCCCAGTGTCTAGGCCTCGATGCCCGCAGTACCCCTGGTTCCTCAGTGCCTCCCCAACATCGGTGTCTTCATGTCCCAGTGCCTCAAGGACTATACGCCTCAACGCTTTGATGCTTTTCAGTCTCTTTTCAGTCTCTCTCTGTGCTTTTCAGTACTCTCGACCCCCAGTGCCCCAGACCTTCGGTGCCTTGATACCCTCACTGCCTTAGTGCATCGAAGCCCTCTGTGTTAAATCACTTTTTGTATCAGCGCACTCGATTCCCTGCAAGTCTTGGTGCTTTATAGCCTTAACAGCTTGGTGCTTCAGCTCTGTCGACGCTCCAGCGCTTCAACGCCTTGACGCCTCGGTGTCTTTCAGCCTTAATGTTGGACTTTCACCTGTGCACATCCTGCAAAAAAAAAACGCCCCCACAGGAGAAACACACATCATGTGCCAAGTGCCTGGGCATACAGCACGCATCTACTGCCTTGGCAGATAGGATGTTCTGCACCATCTGTGCTGGTTCCAAGCAGAAGACCCTGCATAACAGAATAGCAAGTTCACGACCAAGGCCTCCTCGGTCAGCCTGGACAAACCGTCTTCGGCCTCAGGGACCCTGGTCTCCCCCCTCCGCCTGCCTTCAAGCCTAGTGCGCAGTGTACCCTGCACGCAGACTCTAGCCCGTCAGACCCGCAAGCACTCAAGATCACTCTCGAGGGGTAGGAAACAAGCAAGGAATGCAGATCAGGCGAGGGACATTGCTGAGTTAAAAGGTCAGGTGGCCCAAATACTCGAGCTCTTTGGCAGGCAGCAGGCTCACTCCCCTGTGCCTGCCCCACAGCATACATCGGCTCCAGGAATTTCAGAGCAGGAAGTGGTGATGAGCGAGGAAGAACAGGACACGATTTCTATCACGGCTTCCTGGGATGAAGAGTCCTTCCTAAGGGCACAGACACAAGAACAAGACCTGACAGAGGAGCTTGCCTTAGAGACTGAAACTCTAGCGCCCTTGAGTTTGACTCAGGTGCTTATGGAGTGAGCAACACTCTTACAGAGAGTGAAAGGTGTCTCGATAGGTGGCTGCAATGCTCCCCTCCCATGCTCCGGGGTAGGTGGAGGCGATGCCGTCCGATAGTTACTATTGTAACCCAGACTGTTCCAATCCTCACCACGCCATGAGGCCTCTGGGTAATAGCGGAACTGAAAAGCTCAATCGAACTTCAGGAAACATGCACCGGACAAACAAGAATCTCAGGATATGTGAAGTGATTCAGCTGTGATGCTTTATGAATAGTCTACATTTTGTTGAAATTTGTTACTTAAATGTTGCCATTATATACTTTGGAGGTATTCTTAAAAAAAAATAAAAATACAAAATCAGGCCAAGTAATGTGTGGTGTATCCGGCACCATATTATTCATGGAAGGCATGAGGCTTGATCACCCTCAATGGCTTCTAAACCTGTCAGTGGGTAGCTGCAAGCTGATTCTAAAGACGCTTTTTTATTTTGTAATCTTGGGCTTAGATATGTTAGAATTAGACATCTTTTGTATGCTATTGTAATGTGTTTCTACAACTGTAATCTTTAATTTAGGGACATGATTTTGGTGAAATTCTGGAGGGGTAATGTAGCATGAATAAAAAAAAAAAAAAAAAAAAGGATGTATTTCATTCAAAATCCTGGCCCTTGGTTACGGTAAGTGTATGGAATGTTTAAAAATCGGGAGATGCAACAGCTTGCAATTGTTGTCTCCTGCTATACTGAATAATGTTCCGTCATCGCCTCTACTGTCTCATTCGGTGACACTTGTGGCTGAGACAGGTAAGCAACTGTAAAAGCAGCAGTATAAAATCAATTTAAAAGTTATTATTCCCAGTATTAATTTTAATCAGTATTATCTTAGAAACGGGCCCATTTTCTTCTATGATAATATGATCACTTCATTTAAATAACTTAATTTATTTTTGATTAAATATTTAAACCACAGAGGCCGTTGATGCAGGCTCTAGTGTGTGGTAGATGACCGTGACTGGCCTTATGCATCCCGAGCTGTAGATGAGGGTGCTAATGAAAGTCAAGGTTATCTACCACACGCTAGAGCCCGCATCGAGGGGGCTCTACCACTATTAGAAAACAATTTATTTCTTTATTTTCTCTTTTAAAAAACTATATTTACCTTGACCTTCTGATATTTCGCAAGGCAACTTTCCGCTGAGGAAAATAGTCCTGAACATAATTAGAATAGAAAAACATCATACACATAGAGAAAATAGTTTTATTATTATGATGACATTGCCAGATAAATTAACTGTAGGACTGTTGAACAGTCTGTGTAGTAGAGTCAGACTCGAAACTTGTTGTTGGAGGCGGGGCGTCATTCAAGCTGGAAGGGAGTGGATTGGCTGGTATGAAAATAACTGAAACAGGGTTGGCAGTTTGACCGGCTGGTTTTGAGGCAGGGCGTTGATTGGATCCAGCTTGATTGATTTAAAATTTAATTCACAGTTACCACTTCAACGTTCCAGCGGGCATCTATGCAAAATAGAAGCCTGCTAGATCTGGAAGCCGATTGGCTGTTTCCACTCAGTCGTTTTCTAATATTATTATATTACCGTTTTGCTTGGAGATTTCCATGGAAAGGAAAGATTAATTTAATCCTATTTCTTTCACCATTAGAATTATAAAAGGCTGTCAATAAACATTATTTTTTTTGTATACATTATTGCAGCAGTGACAGGCAGGCAGATACCTCAATACTGAATAATCAAACACAACACAAAGTGAAAGACAGATTGGTTACATTTTCCACAGCGGTGGAAAAGCAGATACGACCCCTGTCGCTTTAAAGGTAGCACAGAAAGCAAGCGTTTCTTTTTTCTGCGACCGCCAGAAGCCTCTACTGGTGCACTCGAGAATGACGAATTCATGTGTCACAACCAATACGGTCTAGTTTGTGTTTTAACATTTGTGTTTGTGTAAATATTAAAAAATAAATTATATTAGACATTTTTTCCTCCTTCTTATTACCACACTTTGAAAGACCTACAGCAGATATAATACTGTTGCAACAATTTACAACTATTTACATATATAGGACTATCTCAAAGCAGGTTTGAAAATGAACCTGAAGAAGACTCAAAGTCATGTTCAATAAATACACCACTCCACAGGCAATTGGATGTCAATGGGATCAAGCTTGAAGAAGTCAATAACAACGTATACTTAGGGTAGTTAGTTTCGGCAACAAATAACCAAATGTGCGAAAACAACAGAAGAAAATGGGCTGGGGTGCCTTTGGAAGATTAACCCTTTGCAGCCCTACGTCGGACCAGGTCCGACATTACAATTTTCCCTTTCCAGTCATCAAAAAGACGTAAAGCACAGGTCTCTAGTCGTTTTTTCTCCGGAGAAAGCCAAGAAAACCTTTCAATGGCCGAGTGAGACTAAAAGGAGCAGAATGAAACTGCAAAAAAGGGTGTATCTCATAGTCTCATGCATTAAAGCGATAACACGGCCATAACAATGGAGGTAGCTGCTTCAGCATCCTGCGCTCAAAGAATATCACAGACATTTTTAGAGCTTTTTGAGATGTTATAGTAATAAAATAATGACTTGGATCACACTATTGAGGAGTTTGGTGATAAAATGAGTGTTCAAGAGAGGATTTATCAGTATGCAGGTCTCTACATTTAGATTTTTAACTACTGGCCCCTCGGGCCACTGAGCTAGTGTTTACTGGCCCGATGCAATTTTATCTGGCCCAATATATTTATATATTTTTTCATGATGGTTTTTATGTTCAGTATGTTTCTAACTGTGTATGGTAACCAAAGAGTGCCACGTCTCAAAAGAAAGCCTTTCAATATATGTTTCTTGTTGGAAAACATGGATTGAGAATTGATTAGCAGTTTGCTACGCATGTGGACTGGCAGAGCTATACTGGTGTTCTTTTCTGAAAAGAGACTAATATTGCAGATAGCAGACTGTTTGGTTCAAATTGCATGTACTGCTAACCACTGATAGAGACGATGTGTCTACAAACTGCCCAACAATGACTGCAAGCTAATGAGATAACAATGCTGTGGACTAGAAGGGAACAGGTTCTGAGGACTTCAGAGAGATCGAAAGAGATAATGCCACTGGCATCAAGGGGGTCGCAAGGAGATAACAAAAGGCAGATGTATGGACCTTTTGTCTCCAGGAGTGTGAAGAATGCACTGAGTTCAGAGGTTGTCACACTAGACTACACACACAGACACACACACACATTAATAAATTAAATTAAATTACCTTGACCATTGGTTAAGTGTAAGAGAAAGGGGAGGTGGACCATCTATACAGAAGGGTATTTAATGTCATGCAAACATTGTAATGTTGAGTATTGCTTGTCCTGTACCTGGGACCAAACTCCCTGCATATTTCAATAAACCTGGCAACTGACTGAAGAAAAGGACTCTGTGCATTTTCTTGAATCTACTTAATCACCATCTATTTTTTGTAAGTTACTTCATTTCTAAAGCCATTTAACATGTTTATAGCAAGTGCTGTAAGAAGTAATCCAAACTTGGGTAACAGCGAAATTAGAAAGGTCATTTAACGTTATGATGAATATAAAGACATACTAAATGTTAAGCACAACAATGCAGTAACTATACGAAAAGGCAAGATACTTGGAGTTAGAAAGGAGTTTTTTTTTTTTTTTTTTTTTTAAACTCTTGACTGCTGTTCAATGAAAAACATCTACTGTTGACTTTCTGTGAATGGATGGAGTAACGGCAACATTTGCACTGACCATTAAAAGTACAACCAGGTGTCCTTGTTTTGAATTATTTACAGGTTATTGAATAAACAAAGTAACTTAAATTCATCTGATCTCAGTACTTGATGGCTAGTTGTAATTAATAATGTTAACTAGTAGTAATTAGTAACTATTGTAATGTTGGAATGTATTTTCTATTTTGGCCAGGTTACAATATTTACACTAAGATTATTTTACAAATATTATTTGTTAGAATTAAACAGATGTAGAATATTTAGGTTGCTGTATGATAGGTGTTATTTTATTCTGAATACACTACAGCAAAACTTATTTGGTGGTTTGCGCAATATTATGCTACTGTTGCTTTAAATGGAAGAGATACGCGCTGTGACATTGCTGCTGCTCACTGCGTTCTGTATTTTAATTCAGTAAACAAAAGAAAAAACTTGTACCTAAGGAAATAGGGTACAGAGCGAAGAAATCTCGTCTTGGACATTGTTTGAACACTTTGTGAACCCGGCTAAACCCGGTTCTACTCTGAAAAAATATAGATTTTAAACAGCATGTGTAAAATAAACAGCGCATGTGAAAATAAACTGGACCCGACACACCTGACAAGCGCTGAATAAATGGACTGCAAAGGGTTAAGTGTGGTCCTGAAAGGGAAACTGTCTGCTTAGTGCACACACATTTGCCTTTTACTCTTGGTAGCGTAAGGGACCATAGTTCGGGTAATCGAATACACAAAAAGGTTGCACCCTGTGTATTCAAATAGGAAACTATCCAAAATTCCCACCCCTAAACTAATTATAAACACTATTAAAACAATATGCATAATACAAAATAATAGCAATCCTATATAGAGTGTTGTCATTTGTTTAGCCTCTCCCAAGCCAGCGCCAATCTTGCTGAGTGATACCAGCGAGTCCTGGAGAGATTGTGAATGGCATTTTTGACCTGAACAAATCGGATCCCAAATAAAAGTTAGACAATTCGATGCGTATCTGGGTATCCATCGGGACATCTTACTGTGAGACTGGATATGATGTAAATGAAATGTTGAATTCACAACAAATAAAGCTGCTGTTTCATCTGCATGTCTGGCAAACTGACTCCAAACAAGACTAAACGTTACTTTTTTTCCTCTGTCATAATGAAGCCTCTACTCTAAATGTTCGTCTTCATTTTTTTTCATAGTTACATTCTTTATGATTTATTGATTTCAGTGCTTTCCTTTTGGCTTACTGGTTGCGTAGTTGTAGAAAACCCGATTTGTAAAAGATTTGTCGCGGGAACGACAACCAACACAGCACTTCAGTACGCAGTCTCAGATTCTGACTGTACAACAAATATGACGCGCGGTGGGAAAGTTAGGATTAATTCATAGTTATTTTTTTAAAAAATAGTTTGTAAATTAATTTTCAGCTTTTTGACACACTGGCCCATTTTCCTGGATTAAGAACATAAGAACATCAGAAAGTTTACAAACGAGAGGAAGCCATTCAGCCCATCTTGCTCGTTTGGTTGTTAGTAGCTTATTGATCCCAGAATCTCATCAAGCAGCTTCTTGAAGGATCCCAGGGTGTCAGCTTCAACAACATTCATAAAACGGAAGCTATATGCACTATATACATTATACTAGTTAAATGTAACCGGCCCAGTCAGGCCTGTGGAGCTTCATAAGTACCGGCTAAACCACGCTCTCTACCGGCCCCGGGCCACTGGGCCATGGTTAATGCCGAACCCTGGTATACACATCTATAAAGAGGTATGTGAAAAATACAGTGAACCAGGGGTGGGGCTTGGCTGTAGATACAGAGTGTTTTTTTGCAACTCAGTGCCTTTTGAACCTGTCCTACTCTGAAAAAATACATATTTTAAACAACGTGTGTAAATTAAACAGCGCATGTAAAAATAAATTGGACCCGACAAGCGCTGAATAAATGGACTGCAAAGGGTTAAGCGTGGTCCTGAAAGGGAAACTACCCCTGCCTCAGAGGAAAGTCTTCGACCAATGCCCGCTGTCAGTGCTAACTTACAGATGCGAAACCTGGACCCTCAATGCAAAAATGACACGCTGGAGCAACATGGATGAGGGACGCAGCAGACAGGCTTTTGTGGATGAATCTTGGGGAGGCCTTCAATTGGATTAAAAAAGGCTGATGATGAAATTATATATATATATATATATATATATATATATATATATATATATATATATATATATATATATATACAAACACACACATACATACACACACACACACAGGGCCTCTAGAAAGTCTACACCCCCTTGAACTTTTTTCACATGTTGTTGTGTCAGTGCCTCAGTTTCATGCATTTAAATGAGGATTTTTCTCCACTTATCTAAACACCATACTCCACACTGTTAAGGGGAAAAAAGTTTTTATTGACAGAAAAAAGTATATGTTAAAAATACAAAACTGAAAGATCATAATTGTTTAAGTCTACACCCCCATGAGTTAATACTTGGTGGAAGCACCTTTGGCAGCAATTACAGCTGTGAGTCTGTTGGGATAGGTCTCTACCAACTTTGCACACCTAGATTTGGCAATATTTCACCATTCTTCTTTACAAAACTGTTCAAGCTCTGTCAAGTTCCTTGGGGAGCGTTGATGGACAGCAATCTTCAAGTTATGCCACAAATTTTCAATTGGATTTAGGTCGAGGCTCTGACTGGGCCACTCAAGGACATTTACCTTTTTGTTCCTTAGCCGCTCCGGTGTAGCTTTGGCTGTGTGCTTTGGGTCGTTGTCATGCTGAAAAAGGTGAACTTCCATCCCAGTATCAGCTTTCTTGCAGAGGGCAGCAAGTTTTTCTTGAGGACTTCTCTGCTCTCTGATGTTCCATTCATTTTCCCTTGTATCCTGACAAGCTGATTTTCCCTTATATCTTGACATGATGCAACCACCACCATGCTTAACAGTAGAGATAGTGTTCTTTGGGTGATGTGCTGTGTTAAATGATTACTTTTCACAAGTTTTTAAAAAAGGAGGATACAGATAACATGCCCCACATGTCAACCTGTTCCTATCCAGTTTTAAATAACTTTAGCATAACTGAGGCAGAAGTGTTAAAGGGACTAGGAGCTCTTAAAATAAACAAATCACCTGGCCCAACAGTACTGAAATGAAAGAAGTTATTTACAAACCACTAACCAAGATCATGCAACAGTCTCTTGACACATTGTACCTACAGACTGGAAAATTGTAAACGTAATACCGATCCACAAAAAGGGAAACACAACTGAACCAGGTAACTACAGACCAGTAAGCCTGACTTCTATTATATGCAAACTTATGGAAACTATAATAAGATCCAAAATGGAAAATTACCTATATGGTAGCAGTATTCTGGGAGACAGTCAATGTGGTTTTAGGAAAGGAAAATCGTGTCTAACTAACCTGCTTGATTTTTTTTGAGGATGCAACATCGATAATGGATAATTGCAAAGCATATGACATAGTTTATTTAGATTTCCAGAAAGCTTTTGACAAAGTCCCGCATAAAAGATTAATTCTCAAACTGAATGCAGTAGGGATTCAAGAAAACACATGTACATGGATTAGGGAGTGGTTAATATGTAGAAAACAGAAAGTACTGATTAGAGGAGAAACCTCAGAATGGAGTGTGGTAACCAGTGGAGTACCACAGGGATCAGTATTAGGTCATCTGCTATTCCTAATCTACATTAATGATTTAGATTCTGGTATAGTAAGCAAACTTGTTAAATTTGCAGACGACACAAAAATAGAAGGAGTGACAAACACTGTTGCAGCAGCAAAGGTAATTCAAAATGATTTAGACATTCAGATTAAGAACTGGGCAGACACATGGCAAATAACATTTAATAGAGAAAAGTGTAAGGTACGGCACACAGGAAATAAAAATGTGCATTATAAATATCAAATGGGAGATGCTGAAATTAAAGAAGGACTCTATGAAAAAGACCTAGGAGTTTTTGTTGACTCAGAAATGTCTTCATCTAGACAATGTGGGGAAGCTATAAAAAAAAGGCCAACAAGATGCTCGGATACAGTGTGAAAAATTTAAATCAAAATTTAAATGCATTAGTAAGACCTCATCTCAAATATTGCGTTCAGTTCTGGTCTCCTTTCTATAAAAAGGATATTGCTGCTCTAGAAAGAGTGCAAAGAAGAGCGACCAGAATTATTCTGGGTTTAAAAGGCATGTCATATGCAGACAGGCTAAAAGAATTGAATCTGTTTAGTCTTGAACAAAGAAGACTACGCGGCGACCTAAAATTAAAGCATTCAAAATTCTAAATGGTATTGACAATGTCGACCCAAGGGACTTTTTCGACTTCAAAAAAGAAACAAGGACCAGGGGTCACAATAGAAAATAGGAGGCACTTTTTTACACAGAGAATCGTGAGGGTCTGGAATCAACTCCCCAGTAATGTTGTTGAAGTTGACACCCTGGGATCCTTCAAGAAGCTGCATGGCCTCCTCTCGTTTGTAAACTTTCTTATGTTCTGTGTTGGGTTTGCACTTTGCATTTAAGCCAAAAGTTCCATTTTAACTTCATCAGACCAGAAAACTTTTTGCCACATTGCTACAGAATCTCCTGAGTGTTTTTTTTGCATACTTCAAAATGGGACTCAAGGTGGGGTTTCTTGAGTAATGGCTTCCTTCCTGTCACCCTACCATACAGGCCAGATTTGTGGAGTGCTTGGGATATTGTTATCACATGCACACTTTGATCAGTCTTGGCCATAAAAGCCTGTTGCTCTTGCAAAGTTGCCTTTGGCCTCTTCGTAGCCTCTCTGATCAGTCTCCTTTTTGCTCGGTCATCCAGTTTGGAGGGATGGCCTGATCTAGTCAGGATCTTGGTGGTGCCATACACCTTCCACTTCTTAATAATCGCCTTGACCTTGCTCCAAGGGATATTCAAGGCCTTTGATATTTTTTTACTCAGTACTCTATCTCTAGCCAAGCCCCACCCCTTGTTCGCTGTATTTTTTACATACCTCTTTATAGCTGTGCATACTGATAAATCCTCTCCTGATCACTTGTTACATCACCAAACTCCTCAATAATGCAATTCAAGTCATTATTTTATAACTGTAACATCAAATAAAAGCTCTGCAAATGTCCATGATATTCTTTGAGCACTGGATGCAGAAGCAGGTATTTCCTATGTTATAGCCGTGTTAACTCTGTAATGCATGGTGCTATGAGATACGCCTTTTTTTTGTTTGTTTGTTTTATTCAGCTCGTATCGGTCTCTCTCAGCCACTGAAAGATTATACTGGCTATTTTTGGAGAGAAAACGACTAGAGACCTGTGCTTTACGTCTTTTTGATGATGTCAGTCAGGATCCGACATCGGACTTGAAAGAGAAAATTGTAATGTTGGACCTGGTCCGACATCGAACTGCAAATGGTTAAAATTACTAACATATTAGGGCCGCTACAATCAAATCAAAATTCATTACATACAGTGGTTTTGCAGAAGTATTCATCCACCTGCAAAGTTCGCATTTTGTTGGCACCTGAGCTTACTCCACAACGCTTTCAAATTAGACTTTACAAGTAGAATCTACACAAACTACACCACATTGATAAAGTTAAAAGATGCATATAGAATATAAATAAGATTTACAGAGAAAAAACAAATTAATCTCAGTTGCATAAGTATTCGACCCCTTTGCTACTGCAGCCTAAATCAGCTTTGGTGCAAATTATTTGTTTGAAAGGTTTACAAAATTAGTGAAATGGTTTCAGCCTGAGTGTACTCAAAGTGGTTTAACTTGTAGATAATTTTCCTCAGGTATATCAAAACTTTCAAGCTCCAACTCATACAGTGATCCAACAAAGCAACCTTGAAGACCAAGGAGCTTTCAAATCAGGGATACAGTGGTAGAGAGGCACAGAGCAGGAGAAGGGTACAAGAAAATTTCAAAAGGCGCCGATTACCCCTTTCAGCACAGTGAAGCCCATCAATAAAAAGTGGATGATGCACCATACCACCCAGACACTACCCAGATCAGGTCGTTCTCCCAAACTGAGCAGCTGGGCAAGAAGGAAACTGGTTTGGGATGTCACCCTGAAGCCAAAAATGACCTTGAGAGATCAGCAAAGTTCTGTGTCTGAGATGGGAGTCAGTGTTCACACATCAACAATAAGCCTGTCCCTACACAAAGCTGGTCGCGAGTGGAAGCGACAGCGAGTGGGAGAAGTACAGGCGTGGAAAAGTACAGAGCAGTTTCGAAGCAGTTTGAAAGCAGGTTGACAGCTGCAGAAGAAACTAAACTTCAAAAAAAAAAAAAAAAAAAAACCTCAACATGGTCTTCAAGCCAGTAATCTGTGACACCTGCTTGATGTGGGAAATCCGAGAAAACCCAGCGGAGCTAAACCAAGTGTGCGTAAAGTGCCGCGCGATCCAGGATTTGCATAAACTAGTAAGTATGCTAGAAATGGAGCTGGAAGAAGTGAGACAGCAACAGGATCTTGAGGAACTGGCACACCCACAATTCATGGAAGTCTGCATCACCCCTAACAGACTGAAAGCCACCAGGGAGATAGAAGGTCAGAACAGCTGGGTTCAGGTAGGCAGAAGCAGGGAAAAAAAGAAACTTCGTCAAACACAACCACCAGAAATCAAAACAACCAACAGATTTGAGTCACTTCAGAATTTTGATGAGCAGAACCAACAACAAGAGAATGAAAGAAACAACATCCAGGACCCTATTGACAGTGGTGACCAGACAGCAAAAAGAAGGGAGGTCATGATTGTTGGGGACTCCATATTGAGAAACACAGCAAGTTCAATTCACAGTTTGGACCCCCTTACTACAACAGTGTGCTGCCTTCCGGGAGCCTCGGTCAAGCACATCACTGAGAACGTGGACAGGCTCCTGGAACGAACAGGAGACGACCCGGTAGTAGTCGTCCACATTGGTACAAACAACATTGGAAGAGACAGACCAAAATCCCTGCAAAACAAATTCAGAGAGCTAGGAAGGAAATTAAAAGAGAAAACCAAAACTGTGGTATTTTCTGGTATACTACCGGCACCTTGCAAAGGACCATATGGACAGCTGGAAATAATTAATCAAAACGCATGGCTGAAGACGTGGTGCACACGGGAAGGCTTCACCTATCTTGATCATTGGACCACATTCTACAACGAGGACTATCTGTATAGACGGGATGGACTGCATTTAAATAACAAGGGAACTAGTCTACTCGGAGAAAAGATCCTCAAGCAGGTTCGGAAGCATTTAAACTAGAAAGGAAGGGGGGAGAAATCAACAAAAAAACAGAAGGGAGACCGCATCAAAACAAGAACAACAACTCAGGTAAGACAACCATTAAATGTATTTATCTAAATGCTAGAAGTATCAGAAACAAAATTCTAGAACTTGAAGCTACTGCACTAACAGGTAACTATGATGTGATAGGTGTTACAGAAACGTGGTTGTCTGAGAGTGATGGGGACGAATATAATATTTGTGGGTATACACTGTATAGGAAAGACAGGCAGGACAGAAGAGGAGGAGGGGTAGCGCTATACATAAGAAACAGTCTTGAAGCCCAGGTGTTAAACCTGAACAAAGAAAATAAAACCGAATCAATATGGGTCAGAATAACGGACAAAAATTCAAAAGGCATAATAATAGGAGCATGCTATAGACCGCCAGATTCAGACGGTGAGCAAAATAATCTGTTATACAATGACATTAGAAATGTGTGTAGCAAAGGAGAAGCCATACTAATGGGGGATTTCAACTTCCCCCAAATAAAATGGGAAAACCCGGTGGGTAGCGCGAAGGATGAAATAGAAATGGTGGAAATGACAAATGACTGCTTCCTAACACAATTTGTGAAGGCACCCACTAGAGGGGAGGCATGCCTTGATTTAGTCTTTTCAAATAACGAAGATAGAATAACTAAAACAGAGGTCAGAGAACCACTGGCAAACTCAGACCACAACATGGTCTCATTTGAAGTGTTTTTTAAATCCCCAAAAGAAATGACTAAAGCTAAGGTTTACAATTTTAGAAAAGCAAACTATGAAGGTATGAAACAGAGACTAACAGAAGTAGATTGGAGTAAAATAGAGAAAACACCCACAGAAGAAGGATGGTTGTTCTTCAAAAATGTAGTACTAGAGGCGCAAAACAATTATATCCCTAAAGTAGACAAATCTAAATGTAAAACTAAATTGCCAAAATGGTTTAATAGATCAATAAAAAAAAATATTCAGCGAAAAAAGGCACTTTACAGAGCATTAAAAAAGGACCAAAAAGAAAGTACGCAGAAAGAGTACACAGAACTGCAAACGCAAGTCAAAAAGGAAGTTAGAAAGGCCAAGAGAGAAATAGAAATAAACATTGCTAAGGGAGCTAAAACCAATTCCAAAATGTTTTTCCAATATTACAACAGCAAGAGAACATTCAAAGAGGAGATTAAATGTTTAAGAGATACAAATGGCAAAATCGTAGATGAAGAAAAAAAAATAGCAAATATGTTAAATGATTACTTTTCACAAGTTTTTACAAAGGAAGATACTGACAACATGCCCCACATGTCATCCAGTTCCTATCCAGTTTTAAATAACTTTAGCATAACTGAGGCAGAAGTGTTAAAGGGACTAGGAGCTCTTAAAATAAACAAATCCCCTGGGCCGGATGAGATCCTCCCAGTAGTACTCAAAGAAATGAAAGAAGTCATTTACAAACCGCTAACCAAGATCATGCAGCAGTCTCTTGACACAGGGGTGGTACCGACAGACTGGAAAATTGCAAACGTAATACCGATCCACAAAAAGGGAAACAAAACTGAACCAGGTAACTACAGACCAGTAAGCCTGACTTCTATTATATGCAAACTTATGGAAACTATAATAAGATCCAAAATGGAAAATTACCTATATGGTAACAGTATCCTGGGAGACAGTCAACATGGTTTTAGGAAAGGGAGATCGTGCCTAACTAACTTGCTTGATTTTTTTGAGGATGCAACATCCATAATGGATAATTGCAAAGCATATGACATGGTTTATTTAGATTTCCAGAAAGTTTTTGACAAAGTCCCGCATAAAAGATTAATTCTCAAACTGAACGCAGTTGGGATTCAAGGAAACACATGTACATGGATTAGGGAGTGGTTAACATGTAGAAAACAGAAAGTACTGATTAGAGGAAAAACCTCAGAATGGAGTGTGGTAACCAGCGGTGTACCACAGGGATCAGTATTAGGTCCTCTGCTATTCCTAATCTACATTAATGATTTAGATTCTGGTATAGTAAGCAAACTTGTTAAATTTGCAGACGACACAAAAGTAGGAGGAGTGGCAAACACTGTTGCAGCAGCAAAGGTCATTCAAAATGATCTAGACAAGATTCAGAACTGGGCAGACACATGGCAAATGACATTTAATAGAGAAAAGTGTAAGGTACTGCACGCAGGAAATAAAAATGTACATTATAAATATCATATGGGAGATATTGAAATTGGAGAAGGAATCTATGAAAAAGACCTAGGAGTTTTTGTTGACTCAGAAATGTCTTCATCTAGACAATGTGGGGAAGCTATAAAAAAGGCTAACAAGATGCTCGGATACATTGTGAAAAGTGTTGAATTTAAATCAAGGGAAGTAATGTCAAAACTGTACAATACACTAGTAAGACCTCATCTTGAATATTGTGTTCAGTTCTGGTCACCTCGCTATAAAAAAGATATTGCTGCTCTAGAAAGAGTGCAAAGAAGAGCAACCAGAATTATTCCGGGCTTAAAAGGCATGTCATATGCAGACAGGCTAAAAGAATTGAATCTGTTCAGTCTTGAACAAAGAAGACTACGTGGCGACCTAATTCAAGCATTCAAAATTCTAAAAGGTATTGACAGTGTCGAACCAAGGGACTTTTTCAGCCTGAAAAAAGAAACAAGGACCAGGGGTCACAAATGGAGTTTAGAAAAAGGGGCATTCAGAACAGAAAATAGGAGACACTTTTTTACACAGAGAATTGTGAGGGTCTGGAATCAACTCCCCAGTAATGTTGTTGAAGCTGACACCCTGGGATCCTTCAAGAAGCTGCTTGATGAGATTTTGGGATCAATAAGCTACTAACAACCAAACGAGCAAGATGGGCCGAATGGCCTCCTCTCGTTTGTAAACTTTCTTATGTTCTTATGTTCTTATATGGACGGGTGGCAAGAAAGAAGCCACTACTCAAAAAGCCTCATCTTAAAGCACATATGTAGTTTACAAAAAAGCATGTAGATGAACTTTGAGGTCTAAATTCCAAGCGTCACATCTGGCGCAAGCCCAACACTGCACATCACCAGTCAACACCAGCCCAACTGACAAGCATGGTGGTGGCAGCAGCATCATGTTATGGGGATGCTTCTCTTCAGTAGAGACTGGGAAGCTTGTCAGGATAGAGGGGATTCGATGGTGCAAAGTACAGGCTAATCCTTGTTTGAGTCAGCCAAGACTCTGAGACTGGGGAGAAAATTCACATTTCAGCAGTGACTGAACAAGAAGAGAATTCATGTTCTTGAGTGGCCCAGTCAAAGTCCTGACTTGAATCCAATCAAATTAATGGCGAGATTGCAGTTTTGACGATCCCCAACAAACTTATCAAACTGGAGCAATTTTCCTGTGAAGAATGGGTAAAAATGTCACCATCCTACTGTGCAAAGCTAGTAGAGACCTATCCAAAAAGACTCATAGCAGTAATTGCTGCAAAAGGTTCTTCTACCAAGTACTGACTTAAGGAGCTGCATACTTATCAAGTGCGGACAAATCGCCCAGGACTACCAAAACTTGGGTCCGAACTACTGAACTGTAATGATGCAAAGCCTACTACCGGCGGCTTCTAATTTTTTTTTTTTTCTTAAGCAGTTACTTTTATCAGTCTGCCTGTACAAAGTAACCAAAGATCTTCTACCTAGAAAATATTTCCAGATTTTTTTTTTCTTTTAAAATTAGGGGTGGGCAACGATATGAAAATTGTACATCAATATCGTGTACGTACTTCGATAGTGATAATATCAAAGTCTTCCAAAAACATAGAACTATAATATATACAGTACTGTGCAAAAGTTTTAGGCAGGTGTGAAAAAATGCTGTAAAGAATGCTTTCAAAAATAGACATGTTAATAGATTATATTTATCAATTAACTAAATGCAAAGTGAGTGAACAGAAGAAAAATCTAAATCAAATCCATATTTGGTGTGACCACCCTTTGCCTTCAAAACAGCATCAATTCTTCTAGATACACTCGCACAAAGTCAGGGATTTTGTATGCATATAGTCAGGTGTATGATTAAACAATTATACCAAACAGGTGCTAATGATCATCAATTCAATATGTAGGTTGAAACACAATCATTAACTGAAACAGAAACAGCTGCGTAGGAGGAAGAAAACTGGGTGAGGAACAGCCAAACTCGGTTACAAGGTGAGGTTACTGAAAACAGTTTATTGTCAAAAGTTATACACCATGGCAAGACTGAACACAGCAACAAAACAAAAAGTAGTTATACTGCATCAGCAAGGTCTCTCCCAGGCAGAAATTTCAAGGCAGACAGGGGTTTCCAGATGTGCTGTCCAAGCTCTTTTGAAGAAGCACAAAGAAACGGGCAACGTTGAGAACCGCAGACGCAGTGGTCGGCCAAGGAAACTTACTGCAGCAGATGAAAGACACATCATGCTTACTTCCCTTCACAATCGGAAGATGTCCAGCAGTGCCATCAGCTCAGAATTGGCAGAAAACAGTGGGACCCTGGTAAACCCATCTACTGTCCGGAGAAGTCTGGTCAGGTGGCCTTCGTGGAAGACTTGCGGTCAAAAAGCCATATCTCCGACGTGGAAACAAGCCCAAGCGACTAAACTATGCATGAAAACACAGGAACTGGGGTGCAGAAAAATAGCAGCAAGTGCTCTGGACTGATGAGTCAAAATTTGAAATATCTGGCTGTAGTAAAAGGCAGTTTGTTCGCCGAAGGGCTGGACAGCGGTACACGAATGAGTGTCTGCAGGCAACAGTGCAGCATGGCGGAGGTTCCTTGCAAGTTTGGGACTGCATTTCTGCAAATGGAGTTGGGGATTTGGTCACAATTAATGGTCTCCTCAATGCTGAGAAGTACAGGCAGATACTTATCCATCATGCAATACCATCAATGAGGCAGCTGATTGGCCCCAAATGTATTCTGCAGCATGATAACAACCCCAAACATACAGCGAAAGTCATTAAGAACTATCTTCAGCGTAAAGAAGAACAAGGAGTCCTGGAAGTGATGGTATGGCCCCCACAGAGCCCTGATCTCAACATCATCGCGTCTGTCTGGGATTACATGAAGAGAGAGAAGCAACTGAGGCTGCCTAAATCCACAGAACAACTGTGGTTAGTTCTCCAAGATGTTTGGGCCAACCTACCTGCCGAGTTCCTTCAAAAACTGTGTGCAAGTGTACCTAGAAGAATTGATGCTGTTTTGAAGGCAAAGGGTGGTCACACCAAATATTGATTTGATGTAGATTTTTCTTCTGTTCACTCACTTTGCATTTTGTTAATTAATAAATATAAACTATTAACATGTCTATTTTTGAAAGCATTCTTACTTTACAGCATTTTTTTTCACACCTGCCTAAAACTTTTGCACAGTATTGTATATATATAACACAATTGCAATATCAAACAAATATAGACGATAACAGATATTTACATATGAAAAGCAATAACTTACTTTAACTTCATGGTGCTTTGCTTCACAAAATCCATTGAGAAAAACAAGGTATTGTTACTGTTTTACTATTCCCCATCATCAGCCACCTCAAAAACTAAATCTCTCTGTACTTCACTGCGCAGACTTTGAAGTTGTTTATTTTTTAGTTAAACCAGAACTGAATCTTCATTGTGAGTCACAACACCTGCTGCATGTGTATGTAATGCTGAACTTTATATTATTTTGAGATGTGTTTTGTTGTTTTAAAAGTACATCTAATTTATAATACTGAAAGTTCCCATTTTATGCTTATAATGCAGCATGCAAACAGCGTTTGTATTCAGCCCCCATCCCTTTTTTCACATTTAAGAGTCTCATTCAGAATATGAAACAGATAAAATTAGAATGTTTTCCCACTGATCAAGAAAGCCTTGTACCAAAGCACCATGTCAAATCAAAAGAAAAATTCCAAAAGCTTTCAGCATTTTACTAAAAATGAAAAACTGAAATTATCAGATTAAAAAGTATTCATACCCTTTGTAATTGCAAGCCTAAATGTGCTCAGGTGCAATATATTACCTGTGTGACCATACAGAGAGAGCGGTATTTATCCTCACAGATTAATTTAAAGCAGGTGATCCACTAATTTCTTACACAGGTGGAGTCCATCAACAAATTGTGTGACTTGCTTTAAATTAATCTGTGAGGATAAATACCGCTCTCTCTGTATGGTCACACAGTATGGTAGAGACTTTCAAAATGAAGACAGAAGAGCATTCTAAGAAAGTCAGGGATGTGATATTAGAGAAGCACAAATCTGGGGAAGGGTACAAAACCATTTCAAAGGCATTGAACATCCCTCGGAGCTCAGTGCAGTCCATCATACAGAAGTGGGGAAAAATACGAAACTACCACCACACTGCCTAAATCAGGCCGCCCCTCTAAACTTAGTTGCCGGACAAGAAGGGCACTTCTTAGGGAAGCTACTATGTGGCCAGCTGTGACTCTGAATGAGTTACAGTGGCTGTGATGGACAATGATGTTCATGTATCAACAATCTCCAAGGCATTCCACAAAAAGGGCCTTTATGGAAGAGTGGCAAGGAAGAAGCCCTGGCTGAAAAAAACCCATATCCTTGCCTGCAAAGAGTTTGCAAAACATCACCTAGAAGATACTGCAGTAATGTGGCCGAACATATTGTGGTCTGATGAGACTAAAGTGAAACTTTTTGGCCTTAAAGCTAAGCGGTATGTGTGTCGCAAATCAAACACTGCACACCAGCCAGGTAACACCATCCCCACCATAAAGCATGGCGGTGGTAGCATCATGTTATGGGGATGCTTTTCAGCAGCAGGGACTGGCAATATTGTCAGGATTGATGGGAGGATGAATGGCACACAATACAGAGAAATCCTGGATAAAAACCTGCGCCCCTCTACCAGAAAACTCAATCTGTGGAAGAAGTTTGTCTTTCGACAGGACAATGATCCAAAGCACACTGCCAGAGCAACACTGGAGTGGCTTAAAATGAAGAAAATAGATGTCCTTGAGAGTCCTGACCTTAATCCCATAGAAAATCTGTGGCGAGATCTCAAAATTGCTGTCTATCACCGTTCCCCAGCTAACCTGACACAGCTTGAGCAATTTTGCAAGGAGGAATGGGCAAATATTGCTCCATGATGGTGTGCAAAGTTAATAGAGACTTATCCGAAAAGACTACTGGCTGAAATAGCTGCCAGAGGTGATTCTACCAAGCATTGACCCAGGGGAATGAATACTTAAAAAGTGATGACATTTCAGTTTTTTAATTTTTATTATTTTATATCTAATGCATCAAAGTTCCAGGCTGTGAGACTCTTAAATGTGAAAAAAGGGATGGGGGCTGAATACTTTTTCAAGGCACTATATATATATATATATATATATATATATATATATATATATATATATATATATATATATATATATATATATATATATATATACACACACACACACACACACACACACATACAGTGCCTTGCAAAAGTATTCAGACCCCTGACCAATTCTATTACTGAATTACAAATGGTACATTGAAATTTCGTTCTGTTTGATATTTTATTTTTAAACACTGAAACTCAGAATCAATTATTGTAAGGTGACATTGGTTTTATGTTGGGAAATATTTTTAAGAAAAATAAAAATACTGAAATATCTTGCTTACATAAGTATTCAACCCCTACACATTAATATTGCCCAGTCCCTGCTGATGAGAAGCATCCCCACAGCATGATGCTGCCACCACCATACTTCACTAAGGATGGTGTGTCTTGAGGCATGGGCAGTGTTAGGTTTGCGCCACACATAGTGCTTTGAGTTATGCCAAAAAGCTCTAACTTGGTCTCAACTGACCACAAAACCTTTTCCCACATCGCAGCTGGGTCACTCTCATCCTTTCTGGCAAACTCCAGACGTGCTTTCAGATGGCACTTTTTGAGTAACGGCTTCTTTCTTGCCACCCTCCCATACAGGCCAGTGTTATACAGAGCTCTTGATATGGTTGACTGGTGCATCATTACTCCACTCCCACCCACTGAACTCTGTAGCTCCTTCAAAGTGACTGTTGGCCTCTCTGTGGCTTCTCTCACAAGTCTCCTTGTTTGAGCGCTGAGTTTTGAGGGACGGCCTTTTCTTGGCAGTGCCTGGGTGGTGTGATGCAGCTTCCACTTCCTGATTATTGACCCAGCTGTGCTCACTGGGATATCCAAACACTTGGATATTATTTCGTACCCTTTCCCTAATCTATGCATTTGTATAACTTTCTCTCTAACTCCTGTAGAATGCTCTTTGGTCTTCATTTTCCTTCAGATTCACAGCCTTACCAATGATCCTTCAACAGTGGGGTTTTTATCCAGAAAATGTGACAGCAATTTTAATGGTTCACAGATGGAGGCCAATGGTAAGGTAACTGTGTCCTCGTTAGGGCAATTTCTTTTATCGGTGCAAACTGGGAGCTTCCACAGCACAGTGGTTGAATACTTATGCAAGCAAGATATTTCAGTTTTTTATTTTTCTTAAAAATATTTCCCAACATAAAACCAATGTCACCTTACAATAATTGATTTTGAGTTTCAGTGTTTAAAAATAAAATATCAAACAGAACGAAATTTCAATGTACCATTTGTAATTCGGTAATATGAGAGAATTGGCCAGGGGTCTGAATACTTTTGCAAGGCACTGTATATATAATACACAATACCTTATTTATGGATACATTATATTTTAAAAAGGACAACTTTTTTTTTTTGTGTTGTTTGTTTTTAGGTGCGTATCCCTTTAAAAAAAGACGATCATGTTTCTAATTAGTTGATGCGCACACTTTTTGAAAACAGGATATATCTTCCAGTAATGAAATGGAAGGGGAGAGGAAACGGGTGAAGACACGGGAGTAGCGCATACGATAGGTTGTGGATTTGTTGTTTTTATAGATTTTATAGCTATTGATGTTTGAAATACATTTGCTAAATCGGGTTTTTAGAAAAAGAAAAAACACCAATCAATGGAATAAAATGGTTAAATACTTGAATGTGTGGTGTTTGCCTACGAGACTAACAAGTTATGCATATGGTTTATTGTATCTTAATACAAAATAAACTTGATTATACTGAGTTTGTCTCTGCCGGCGTATGTGCATTTTTTTAAATCTCACAATATCGATATTTTGAAAATTATTATCAATATAGAACAATCTCGATTTTTTGATATCGACATTCTTCGAAATCGACAATAATGCCCACCCCTATTTTAAATTATTGTTATTATTACTGCATTAGCAACGACATGGTGTCTACACAACATTGCTTGAAACGAATACAATCATACAGTGAGCAGGCCCTCTACAGAGATTGCAATAAACAGATTCCCACATACACCAAATTACTGTAAAGTAACGATAGGTTGCGGATGCAACCCCAGTTCCCTGAAAGAGAAAATAACCATCAAGGTATGGGACATTGCTGTCAGGCAGTAGGGATTGGCTGAGCTTTATAGCAAAGCTGCCGATAGGCCTCTGCGCGAGCTGATGTGTAAGCCCGCCCCCCTGGGAGCTTACTATACGCAGCGCGTGGAGACTCTCTTCTTCTTTTGCTCTTCAGGCCGTGAAGGCTTCCGGAGCGACCTCACGGCTTGATGGTTATTTTCTCTTTCAGGGAACCGGGGTTGCATCCGCAACCTATCCTTCCCTTTCAAGTCGAAAATAACCATCAAGGTATGGGAACAGTGTACCCAACCGTCGCGAGGGAGGATTCTCGGCAGTAGGACAGACTTACGTCATAAAGCAAATGCGTAGGCAATACATCTACGCATATGCTGAGTTGCACCTCAGCGTCTATGTGCGCAATGATACCTGTACTAAGGTGGAATAGTCAACACCATATTGGCATCCTGAAATCCTGAAAAATCCTGTTTCATAAGAAACAGGATTATGACCTTGGGTAAAAACTATGGATTTGGGCGCATGGAGACCTTAGAACCGTCTCCTGCGAAACGAGTACAAGATGGATGCACTGACAGTGCATGTAACTCGCTGATGCGTTTGGCTGATACCACTGATAGCAAAAACGCAGTTTTAAAGACACAAACTTCATATCAACGGTGTGGAGAGGCTCGAATGGTGCCTTGGTAAGGGCTTCCAGCACCACGTCAAGGCTCCATGACGGTAAACTGGTCATTCTTGGAGGTCGTAAACATCTTGTGCCCTTTAGGAACTGCAATGCCAGAAAATGGCAACCTGGTGATAACCCGTCAATGCGTATATGGCAAGCTGATATGGTGGCTAAATACACTAAGTGTAGAGGAAGATTTCCCTTCATCCAACAGTTTTTCTAGAAAGTATAAGATCACTGCTATAGGGCTAGATATTGGGTCATGGCCCCCTGCCATACACCAATCTTGGAACAACTGCCACTTGTATGTGTACTGTGACATAGCAGAGGGTGCTCTAGCACTCTGAACAGTCGAGTTCACTGCCGTCGAGAGCCCTAAGGCTGATGCTCCCGTTCAGGGGCAAAGCCCATAGCTGCATGAGCTTGGGGTTCGGATGCCAAAGCCATCTTTGGGCCTGGGATAATAGGTCTGCTCGCAGGGGACGCTCCCCCTGTTGACCATGCAGCAACTGCACCAGGCTCGGAAACCATATCCACCGAGGCCACGAGGAGCGACCAGGATCACTGTCGTTTGCTCTACCCTGACCTTCTCTAAGAAGGCGGGGAGCATCGGAATCGGTGGAAACGCATATAGGAGCCCTGGCGGCCATTCGTGAGCCAGTGCGTCGACTCCTAGGGGGCTGTCGAGGTCCCTCACAGAGAACCATAGGGGGCAGTGCATGGTCTCTCACGAAGCGAAGAGATCTACTTGCGCCATGCCGAACCATTCCCAAATCCGCCCTACCACCTGAGGGTGGAGACGCATGCCCTGCAAAACGGCCTCCTCTGGATAGGAGATCCGCTGCATAATTGACTCTGCCCGGTAGGTGAACCGCGCGCATAGAGGTCAAACGCGGCTGTGCCCATAGTAACAGCCGTGTTATCATCCGGTGAAGGCGAGGGGACCGTAGGCCGCCCTAGCGGTTGATATACGCCACAACCATGGTGTTGTCCGACTGCACTAACACGTGCTTGCCTAGAAGCACTGGCAAGAAGTGCCGAAGGGCAAGGTCCACCGCTCTGAGTTCCAGAGAGACACCGCTCCAGCGAGGCAACTCTTTGTGTCGATAGGGTCACTTCCATGGACACTAAGTCCAGATGCAGACCCAAGAACTCGGTCTGTTGGCTTGGCACAAGGCGGCTCTTGTCTGAATTGACCTTCAGACCTAGCCGCTGAAGATGGTCTGTAACCATCGCTGTGTGCTGTACCAACTGCTCCTTCGACTGCGCACAGACGAGCCAGTCGTCCAGATAGTTCAGCAGTCGGACACCTTGAGCCCGCAAGGGAGCTAGAATGGCATCCATACATTTGGAAAAGGTTCGAGGAGTTAGTGACAGGCCGAATGGGAGGACACAAAACTCGTACACCCTGCTCTGAAATGCGAAACGTAGACACTTCCTGTGACCCAGGCAGATGGGAACGTGAAAGTACACATCTGTCAGTATAATCGTAAATCTCGAAAAACTACTCGCTTCTAAATCTTTTGTAGTCATTTTTGTATTACTTTAGTATAAATACACGTTAATTTGGATTCATATGTTGTTTTTTTCTGACTTTATGTGAACGAAAAGACACAAATACGCCCGTTTTCTCATTGGAAATAGGTAAGTTTCAAAATATCACTGTCCTGGTCACAAAAGCAAAGTCTGTGGAGAATAATAGCCATTTTCTATACTTTTGAGGCATAAGCAATTAGGAAATAACACTTACTACCCAGGAACAAAAATTGTGTTACATAGTGTAATCAATATTTTATCAAATGATTATATTTTGTGTGCCCAATTAATCGATTGCCAAATTAATGGATGCTTAACTGGATGCTTAACTGACAGCCCTACAACATATCATTTAAAAGTCTGCAAAGACACCTTATTCAAAGTACCATTATGAATTTCAAGATATGTATTCTATTTCTAATTTAACTGGCTGCTAATAACAGCTTAGTTTCACCCGTGTTGGTTGTTACAAACCCCTACCTTAAGGACATCCCTGAAGCCCTGTAAGTTGGTGACGTCCTGAGGCTCTTTGTCCTCCTCATCCTCCTCCTCAGTTGCCTCAAAGCCCTCATCTCGACTCACATCCCGATCTTCCACAAAGTTAGTCATGCGGTCTATAAGATGCTCCAAGGGTGGACTTAGCTCCCTCTCCTCATTCTCCTTTAGGCCATAGTCCAGTGCTTTATAGATCACAATGCCTAAAGACTCAATCACCTATAAAAATACAAGACAGAAAAACCTTGATTTTTTTTTTTTTTTTTTTTCAATCGTGTTGAATGTAAAATTCTCATCTCCCAAACCACATACAGGTCCAGGAGGACTAAAGATCAATGGCCATCCAATGTTTCTGCTGACTGGCCAATCACCTGGCAGACAAAAGCAGTAAATGTTGCCAAGCAATAGAAACCTTGGGGAGAGGGTTCAGCTCGTGCCAACCCCAATCTATTTTCCCTCTCTCCTCAGTGGGAGTGCAATGTCCAATCAGTTTCCTCTTTCGATCCCCAGCTGGAAAACTTGAACGCACATTTACTGTACTGGCTTACTGATGGTTACAGTACCTGCCCAACAATACATAAGTTGACATTTATAATGCCTTATGTACATCCTGGCTTTGTGTTAAAAAATTGAAAATATCTGTCACACTGCTGCTTGTTAAACACAGTACCTTCACCTAAAACTGCCCCATTAAACATGACTGGGTTGAATTAGGACAGACTTCAACTTGAGAACAATCACCCCACATGACCCTAAAATTAAGCCAATTATTTCCATGAGGCTAGAGCACATGAATCACAAATAGGATATACTCTATTAATTAGGCTGGAATTTAAAAAATAAATAAATGAAAGGCTAGTAGTTTATAGTAACAGCAGGAACTACATGAGTAACTTGTTCCACATTACTAGTACTTACTCTGGTAGGGTGTGGCTACATTGCTTTTTGCCCTGTGAACTGGCCCAGATTGGTGCAAGTACTGTGCTACTTGCCGTTGGATCTATAAATTGGGGTCTGAAAAACAGCTGCATAGTTTTTCATCACCAATTTCTAAAGACAACCATCAGTCCTTCTAACCTATGACAGGCTTCTGATGGTTGTTATCTGTATTTGTCCTAGCAAGCCTGTGAGAGGCTGCTGCTGGATGAGCAGAACTGTATTTGGTCCATGTGGCAAAGTGCCCTGCCCCTGGGCTATTTATTTGTGTTGTATGTTACGTGTAGTGTGTTAATGTTGGTGCATAGTCATTGGTACACGGGATATAAATGTGTCTGTGTAACATGAGTGGTTTAAAATGTATATTTGTATTTAGGCACGAGGATTGCACAGCACTTCATGTGCAGGTAAAATGTAATAATACGCGAGCACAGGGAATTGCACTTTATTAATTCACGTGCAGTTGTACCAGGACTCCAATTTAATGATTGATTAGTAATCGAGTCCCATAAAAGCAGCTTGTTTTCAATCATTCGGGGTTGTGTGTTTGGTGAGTGGAGAACGGGTGTGGAGAAGGAGAATAAACCAAGTAAAATAACACAAATAGAACTGCCTTGACTCACAGTGTTTGTTTGTCTGTTAGTCCACTGTTTGTTTAGTGTTAGTCTGTTTTGTTTCATCCCTTTGTTTTGGCTACCAGTGTTGTGTCCTGTGTTTTGTTTGTCTTGCAACCTTTTATTTTCTGTTTGTTTTCTTATTAAATGCTGAACGCAACCACGCGCTCAGCTTCACCAAACTCCACGTCTCTCTGTCTATTCTGTGACACGTGGTGTCATCACGGGATTACCAGCGCCTCCTAGACGCAGACCAGAGGGGGAATCGCAGTGTGTTTTTTTTTTTGTTTTTTTTTAAATGGAAGGTTGGAGAGACGGCTGCACTGAACTGTAGGAGCTCCTCAGTGGTCTGGAGGACCAAGGATGGTGCCTTGCCTGCAGGGGTGTAAGAGCATGTGGTGGCTGTCTGCCCCTTCCAAGAGGAGGAGGAGGAGGAGGAGGAGGAGGAGGAGGAGGAGGAACAGGCCCAGGAGAGGAAGGTGAGGCTAAGGAGTGGGAGAAGAAAGCTGCAGCAGCAGCAGAGCAAAGGGGGAGCAAGCAGGGCTGTGGTGTTTCGCCTGTGGCAAAACCTGTCACACCATCATGTACTGCTCCGTCCAGGTAGAGCTGCTGACATTGTCCCGAAAGATGGGATGGGGGGAAGGCACAGAGGAGTGGTTCCGCTGGATGGCTAGGAAGCCAGGACCCAACCAGCTGCCATCGCCGTTGTGCCCCCTCTGTAAGGGGGAGCATTACTTTGCTTCCTGTACCTTCTGCAGTTATGAGGAGGAGGAGGATCCTGGTCGTCCTATGCCTGAGTGGGAGGAGCCTGAACGTCCTAAGCCGAAGAGGGGGAGTCGGTGCATCCACAGCCCAAGAGGGAGGAGTCGTGCGTCCACAGCCCAAAGAGGGGGGAGTCGGTGCTTCCACAGCACAAACAGGGGGGAGTCTGAGCGTCCACAGCCTGAGAAGGGGAATCCCACGGCCCTAGGACCCAAACCACCAGCAGAGGAAGAATGCCTGCTGTTTCCAACTCCACCAGCACAGGAAGAATGCCTGCTGTATCCACCTCCGCCAGCAGAGGAAGAATGCCTGCTGTCTCCACCTCCGCCAGCAGAGGAAGAATGTCTGCTGTCCCCACCTCCGCCAGCAGAGGAAGAATGCTTGCTGGTTTCGGCCCTTGCAAGTGAGGGAGAGCAGCACCAGTCCCCTGTAACAAGGGTAGACTACAAGCCGCTCCCACCTCCTTCACCATGAGGCTACAAGCCTCCCCCACCGCCACCGCCAGGAGCAGAGCAGCAGGAGCTGCCACTGCCCCCGCCACCTCCACCAGCAGAGGATGAATGCCTGCTGGTTCCCCGCCACCTCCACCAGCAGAGGGTGAATGCCTGCTGGGTCCCCGTCCAACACTAGAAGGTGAATGCCTGCTGGGTCCCTGTTCACCAGCAGAGGGTGAATGCCTGCTGGGTCACTTTCTACCAGCAGAGGATGAATGCCTGCTAGTATCACTTCCCCCACCATCACGAGGAGAGGAGCTGGAGCTGCCTCTGCCTCCATCACCATCAGGGGGAGAGGAGCAGAACCTGTCTCTCCCTTCACCAGAAGGACCAGGACTAGATTCTGGATGTCCTCAGCAGCCCTTGCGTAGGTTGCTGAGGGAAGCACTGCCCGGCCGCAGTGGCCGAGAAGAGGGCCAAAACCTGCACCCCAGCTTGTCCTGACTCCCTGCACAACATCGCCCAAGGATGCCTGCCTCGCTTCGCCCAAAGATGCTTGCCTCGCTTCGCTCGGGGTTGCCTGCCGCTCCGCATCGCCCGGGGTTGCCTGCCGCTCCGCATCGCCCGGGGTTGCCTGCCGCTCCGCATCGCCTGGGGTTGCCTGCTGCTCCGCATCGCCTGGGGTTGACTGCCGCTCCGCATTGCCTGTGGAGTCACCGGTTGCATGGTACGAGGGAGAAGCAAAGCTCCCGCTGCCGCCTCTATGGCCAGGGGCTCCCCTCCCAAGTTCGCCTCCTGAGGGTCCGTTGCTGCCTTCGCCATAGGTCGCCGTCAGCTCTGCTTGGCCGCAGGGGTCAGTGTGGCCGGAGCCCCACCAGAGTGAGCTGCCGGCTATGAAGAAGGGGGGAGAGGTCAGGAGACCACCTCCCCCCGCAGCAATTTCACTGCAGGAGTTCTTGTGGCTGGAGTCCCACATGAGGGAGCTGCCGGCTGAGAAGGGGGGAAAGGCGAGGAGACTACCTTCCTCAGCAGCCTTTCCGCTGCGGGAGTGGACCACCATGCTGTCAGCCGTACCACTACCGGCAAGGTAGCCGACAGCATTTTCAGCCATGGGCCCAGTGAAGTCTCCCTTCCCGGCCCAAGACTTTGACCTGGACTACTGGGTTTTTAATTAAGGGGGGAGGTGGCCGTTGAGGCCCAGTATGCTTCGCACAAGGTGGGGTATATGTGGCAAAGTGCCCCACCCCTGGGCTATTTATTTGTTCTATGTTGCGTGTAGTGTGTTAATGTTGGTGTATAGTCATTGGTACACGGGATATAAATGGGTCTGTGCAACACGAGTGGTTTAAAATGTATATTTGTATTTACGCTTGAGGATTGCACAGCACTTCACGTGCAGGTAAAATGTAATAATATACGATCATAGGGAATTGCACTTTATTAATTCATGTGCAGTTGTACCGAGAGTCCAACTGAACGACTGATTAGCAATCGAGTCTCGGTACAGCTGCATAAAAGCAGCATGTTTTCACTCACTCAGGGTTGTGTGTTCGGTGAGTGGAGAACAGGTGTGGAGGAGAGTAAACCAAGTAAATTAATGTAAATAGAACTGTCTTGACTCACCGTGTTTGTCTGTCTGTTAGTCCATTGTTTGCTTAGTGTTTTGTTTCATCTCTGTTTTGGCTACCAGTGCCGTGTTCTGTGTTTTGTTTGTCTTGCAACCTTTTATTTTCTGTTTGTTTAGTTATTCACCAAACTCCACGCCTCTCTGTCTATTCTGTGTTGGTTCCTGGTTCTGGTCTGACATCACCCACTACACCCGTCTTTGTGACAGTCCAGAACAGGGGTAAGTCACTAATAACCTAAGATATAATTAGGGCTTCTGTTTTTTTGTCTTATATTTTCTGTGCTTATTTTTAGCTATTTTTGAGTTTTATGTAGATCGTTTTTTTCAGGGCTTTCATTTTTGATACACTGTATGAAATTAGTGTTTTCGGTTTGTAACAGGGCGAGGAGCCCTTATATTTAGAACGGGGTCTCTCCCTCTGCCCCTGCGTCTCATGTTATTTTCTATTTGTTTTACGATTTATTTATTTGTAAATATGACGACGAGAGCCGTAGCTTTTGTTTCACACAATTAAAAACCTTGCATAGAAGGTGGCCATCTCCTGAATTAAGTGATTCACTTGTTGCTAATCAGGAGATGGTCACCTGCATATAAGCCTGCAGCTCTCTGCACTCTGGGTGGGAGTTGGAAGTGAACGAGAGGGAGCGAGGAGAAAACAAAAAAGTAAACAAAACATAGGATCAGTGAAAGCGATCTGCCCAGGCTGACCTGTGTGTTTTGTGTTAGATATCTGTTTGATTTATTTAAACCTTTACACTGTTTGTTTTTTTAAAATATTTTATTTACTTTTATTATTTAAAAATAAAACAATGCAAGCGCCATTGCACCAAATCCCTGCAGTGCCTGTTTCTTCCTGCATCTGGCCTGATGTCCCCACCCAGCTACCCTGCCACACGTGGTGTCACCAGCACCTCCTTGACTCAGACCAGAAAAGGTACTGCAGGTTTATTTTTTTATTATTACTTTGTGGAGGAAAAGGATACAGGATGGGACGAAAGAGGAGGATGGGAAGGAGACAGCTGAGGCAACAATAGCAGCAGCGCAGGAGATGGTGGTCATGTGACCCTACCCGACTGGGACCCCCATACTAGGACACCGAACAGGAGCAGTGGAGGGCTAAAGGGGCCCCTCTGTGCATCCTGTGCAGCAAGTTTGGGCATGACCGGGAGGACTGCCCCTAAGAAGACCCCTGCTTCTGGGAGGCCTACTGGATGGGGACGGTGTCCGGTGTGTCTGGATGGTAAAGGCTTTTGGAGCAGCGAACCCCATCACCGCCACAGCTCAAGTGGGAGGAGCCTGAGCGTCCACAGCCCAAGAAGCGGGAGTCGGTGCGTCCACAGCCCAAGAGGTTGGAGTCGTTGCATCCACAGCCAAGAAAGAGAAGTCCCAGGTCCACCGCCCCAGAAGCAGGTGGTACCAGCTACAGCTGCTACCAGAGAGAGCAGCTGGGATGCCATCCTCTGCACTGTCATGACCAACTGCTGGTGCTCCATCTGCAGAGAGTTGGGGCATTCCCCACTCAACAGCCCATCCCCATCAGCAGAGGGGGAACATGCCTGCTGGTTCCCCCATTGCAGCCAGAAGGGGAGGAGCCCCTGTCGCCTTCGCTGCCAGAAGGAGTCCCTGCCTCTGCCTTCATCACTCCCACCCGAGAGAGAGGAGCAGGAGCTGCCTCTCCCTTCACCACTGGAGGGATCCGGAAAGGATGCTGGCAGTTCTCAACAGCACCTACATAGGTTGCTGAGGGAAGCATGGGGGGAAAACCGTCTGGCCGTAGTGGCTGCGAAGACGGCCAACCCCAGCATCACCGATAGTCCTGGCTCCATCACACAGAGACATTGCCCGCGCAAATCACGTATTAATTGCAATAATTGCATTAATGTCTATGGCTTTTATCCAATTAATGATTAAATTAGATTAATTGGTGTCCTTTATATATGATAAAACTGTGTTTTCTAATTGACAATCCCTGCAACACCTGATGAAGAAACATTATGTGGTAAAACATGTTGTGTTTGTTTCATGTTTTGTTTGATATACATGGCTTATATGTAATTGCTGTTAATTATTTTAAATTATTGTTTAACTCAGACATTTATATATAAAAGTGCCTTATGGTCAGCACCTCTTTTTGGAAAAAGCTTTGCTGTGCACGAATGCCTTCAAGAATAGATATACTGTATACTTTTTGCTTGAATTGCTTCAGCTCCTTTTCTGTCTTTTTTTTCTATTACTTGAAGAACCTTACGAACAAAGGAAGGATTGCATCAATTAGTCTGTTCACAAATTAAAATATACAGGACACCCTAATGCTGTAAACTAAATGCAAGCACTAAACTTCATCAATATGATGAAAAATGCGACACTCACCTCAGCTGCTGTAAACATCGATAGTCTGGATTTGTCTGGAAGAAAACAAAATTAAATTAATATTTAATTTATTAAAAAGTAGTTTAGTAATACTCCTAAAGCAAGAACATCCAACACAAAGGGAATTCCCAGACACAAGTTCAGTGGTTGAAGCCAAAGACCTATTATTATTATTATTATTATTATTATTATTATTATTATTATTATTATTTTGTAGCCTAAACCATTACTTTCAATCATTAGTGAAGTAATTTTTATTTATTTTTTTACTGAGTGATTCAGTTTTGGGTTTTCTGAATGCAGGTTGTCATGATTTATAAGATCCCACAGTACTATACATCAGTGACATATGGAAAACACCACCCGGACACAAATGGCTTATTAGCATTCCTTCAAATTATGTACAAATATTTACTACGGTGATAGTGAGGACGGACAGCGTGGGGAAGTACTCATGGAAAAGTAATGAGCAGTTTAGAAGCAGTAAGGAGAAATTAAATATTTAACTGCTTAATCACAAAATACAGTTTACATTCTAACAGCTGTGTGTCTTTTTCTGATAAACTGAAACTCAGAGTGACTGATTCAAATTCGGCGCTGCTCTCAGACAAAGGGGCGGGCGGATCTAACAGCACAAACAAAAGGAAGACAATTCATACAGCGACAGTGAGGAGAGTGACAGTGTGGGGAAGTACTCGTGGAAAAGTGCAGAGCGTTTAGAAGCAGTTTGAAAGCAGTTTTACAACTGCAGAAACTACACTTACACTTCAAGCCAGTAATCTGTGACACCTGCATGATGTGGGAAATCTGACAAAACCCAGCAGAGCTTAACAAACTGTCTGTAAGTGCAGCAAGATCCAGGACTTGCTTCAACAAGTAAGAGTCGATGTTGTAAATCTCCCTCCCAATGAGAAAGGGCACCGTGTAAGGACAGTGGTACGCTGCCTCCTAGAGGGACCGCCTTGATGGTAGGTGGAAACTGGAAGGTGACCATATTAGGAACGGAACGACTCCATTGCAAGCAGCTGCAGCTGTTGTTTGCAGGGAGGAGTGTATGGGTACAAAGGGGAAGCAGCTACGTCACGCTGCCGTGCGCTGAAAACGCAAACTGACAGCCGGAGCTGCAGTTTGTTATTTTTGTTACGTGTTTGTTTTGTCTTTTGCAGAAGAGTGTCAGCTCGGTGCTCGGCTGCAGCCACGGAGCCAGTCCACACCTCACCGAGCACTTCCCTCACCACACAGCAACAGCATACACCACAGACCCGACTTTTTGGAGAGCACAGTTTCGTGCATTGGGACTTAGAATTGCTTGTTTTGTTTTGAGCTTGAAACGCTTGGCATGTACCCCCGACACCATTGCTGGTAGAGGGGTGGCTCTTTCTGTTTTATTTAATAAAACATAAATTTTTTGAAAAATCGCTGTTTGGGTTGCATTGTTTTCTGCACTACACCACTCGCACCCATCACAGTTGGTGACCAGAAGTGGGAGACGGAACGGACGTGGCTGCATTGGGAGCAATGTTGGAGGAACAGGAGCGAAGACATCTGGAGGCAATGGAGCTTATTATGGAGCAGATGCATGCCGTATTCCTGGAAGCCAATTGGGGGAGGCAGCCAGCGACCAAACCAGCAGTATCCTTACCAAAAATAAGGATAGTGAAGATGTCGCTGGAGGATCATCACAATGCCTATTTGGTAGCCTTTGAAAGGCAGGCAACAGCAGCACAGTGGCCTCGGGATTGGTGGGCTACCCAGTTGGGCTCCAATTTGATTGGGGAAGCCCAGGCAGCCTACCAAACCAATGAAGAGACACTCGATTATGAGCGAGTAAAGCGGGCCATTCTCCAGCGGCTGGTTATCACTAAGGAGACACATCGTCGCCGGTTCCAAGAGTATAAGCGTGGTGGCGCAACAACTGGTGGACCACATTACCCGGTGGCTCTTCCCTGGCACCAACAATGCCGAGAAAGTGACTGAACTCATAGCTATTGAGTTCATAAAGGTGCTGGGGCCAGACATGCAGAACTGGGTCAGCTGCCACCGTCCCACCACGCTGGATGCAGCAGTCAGATTGGCTGAAGGGTTCGAGGATGCCCTGCCCACCCCTCCAGTGGTTGCCACACCTGCTCCTTCTTCCAGCAAACCACGATCGGCGGGACCACCACAGCACTTCACCCACACTACAACTTCACCCCATGGGCGGCCTCCCTCCAACACAATGGAGAGCGAGGGCGACCCCCAGTGGGGTAAAAGCAGAGCTCCCCTCCCCCTGCCAAGCCAGCAGCAGGACACGCAAGCTCCATGGGCGCCCTTTCGCCCCACCTGTTACCAGTGCCAGGAGGTCTGTCACCTCGCCAGGAACTGGCCAGCAGCAATGGAATGTGGCGTGACCTCCTATTTAGTCCTGACAGCACCAGGTAAGTCCAGGGGTAATGAGTGGGAGGGGCCTCGTATTATTAATGTACGTGTTGGTGATGTGAGCACCCACACATTAGTGGACTCAGGATGTGGGCAAACTTTAATTATTAGAGCTCTATTGACGGGGGTACCTTGGTGATCATGTGGGGTTGTGGTCATTTCTTGTATCCATGGGAATAACAAGGTCTACCCCTTCACTAAATTAGATTTGACGATTGGATGTCATACCTGCTGCGTAATCGTGGCTGTGGCTGAAAAGTTGCTATATCCAGTTATTTTAGGTCAAGACTGGCCACATTTTGATACTATGATTAATAAAACGGTAAAGCCTGTCTCCGGTAAGACCTTGGGAGCAGCGGGGGAAAATATTGGGGATATTTTCCGCTACACACTGATTTGTTCCATTCCCGATTTTGCCCAAGAAAAACAAAAAGAGAGTGAAAAGGGTTGAAAAATGGGAAGGAATGTTAATGAAACAAGGCTGGGGTTTGGTGGGGGAAACTTCAGAATCTGTCAAATGTAGGGGAAAGGGGATTGGGACTCTGTGTGACTTGCGGGGGGTGGGCTACTGAGACCCCCAGTGCTGAAGCTACTTTAGCTCCACTCAATATCCCAAAATTCTGGGACGGAGATGTGGACCTAGCGTTGGAGTAAAAGAACAACCCTTCGCTGCATACATCTGGGGGAAGGATGCAGAGGATAACTGGCCGCTAACATATCCTCACCACATTGTCGGGCACGTACTGTATACAGTATCCCAAGCCACAAGCACAAGTCAGATTGTAACACAATTACTCACTCCCCAGTTTTTTCAACATGAGATCATGCAGTTGGCTCACGATGTCCCATATTGGGGCCATTTCGGTAGCGATAAGACTCAGGAACGAATATTGGCTTGGTTTTATTGGATGGGAGTTTTTAGTGAGGTGATGCGTTATGTAGCGGAGTGTCCAGAATGCCAGCAAGTAGCACCGGGACGGGTTCACCCGGCCCTGCTGGTCCCACTGCCCCTGATCTCTGTTCCCTTTGAACGCATTGCTATGGATATAGTGGGTCCACTGAGCCAGTCTGACTCTGGATATATGCATATTTTAGTAGTAGTGTACTACGTGACCAGATATCCAGAGACAGTACCATTGAGATCCACTAGTGCTGCAGCAATTGCTCGAGAGCTAGTACATATTATATTAAGAGTAGGGATTCCAAAAGAAATCCTCACTGATCACGGTACACACTTTATGTCACAATGTTTAAAAGAATTATATAATTGTTGTAAATTAAATCAATTCGAACCCCTGTTTATCACCCGCAGACAGGTGGTTTGGTGGAACGTTTTAATCAGACTTTAAAACAGATGCTGAAGCGGTTTGTCAACCAAGAGCAGAAACATTGGGCTAAACTCCTCCCCTACCTGATATTTGCAGTGAGAGAGGTGCATCAAAGCTCGACCGGGTTCTCTCCATTTGAGCTGCTGTATGGGAGGCAACCACGAGGTATTTTGATTTTGTGAAAGAAGGGTGGGAGGAGCAAACAAATGTACAAATGCATAGTCAAGTATGTAATTACGTTAAGAGACCACCTGGAATTGGTTGGTCGTTTGGCACAAGAAAACCTAAAACTTAGCTCAGCATTGCCAAGAGCACCAGTACAACAAACAAGCATAAATTCGGACTTTTCGGCCAGGTGATAAAGTACTGTTGCTACTTCACACATCGGAATCTAAGTTGTATGCTAAGTGGCAGGGGCCATATGAGGTGATACGGGGAATTGGTAATGTAAATTATGAAATCAGACAACCCGATTGCCGAAATAAAACCGACGGTCGGTAGATCTCACCTGAAAGGCTGCTCCAAAACTAGTTAAATGGGCAGGGCAGTGTCAGGAGGCATTTGATATGATTAAGAAGCGACTCTGTCAAGCTCCCGCTCTGATTTCACCAGATTTCAGCAAAGAGTTCATCCTTCAGCCTCCCACACCGGTCTGGGGGCGGTTCTGTCCCAGCAAGTTCATGGGGTAAAACACACTATTATTTATTTGAGCAAGAAAATGGCTCCTATGGAGATTAACTACTCTGTCATTGAGAAGGAGTGTTTAGCCATCAAATCGGCTACTCACACTCTTCGCTATTACTTATTGGGGCATTCTTTCTCTCTTATCACTGATCATGCTCTAAGGTGGTTACACACGATGAAGGACAATAACGTTAGGATAACTCTGTGGTATCTCGTACTGCAACCGTTCCACTAAACTGTGAAACATCGTGCGAGTAAGGAGGATCAAAATGCAGATTTCTTTTCAAGAGAGGGGACACCATTGGGGAATGTAGAATTAGCAGAGTGTTCCTTCAGCATCACTCTGAGGGGTGAGATATGTGATAGAGACAGAAAAAGTTGATGTTTTAGAAAAGCAAACTATGAAGGTATGAAACAGAGACTAACAGAAGTAGATTGGAGTAAAATAGAGAAAACACCCACAGAAGAAGGATGGTTGTTCTTCAAAAATGTAGTACTAGAGGCGCAAAACAATTATATCCCTAAAGTAGACAAATCTAAATGTAAAACTAAATTGCCAAAATGGTTTAATAGATCAATTAAAAAAAATATTCAGCGAAAAAAGGCACTTACAGAGCATTAAAAAAGGACCAAAAAGAAAGTACGCAGAAAGAGTACACAGAACTGCAAACGCAAGTCAAAAAGGAAGTTAGAAAGGCCAAGAGAGAAATAGAAATAAACATTGCTAAGGGAGCTAAAACCAATGCCAAAATGTTTTTCCAATATTACAACAGCAAGAGAACATTCAAAGAGGAGATTAAATGTTTAAGAGATACAAATGGCAAAATCGTAGATGAAGAAAAAAAAATAGCAAATATGTTAAATGATTACTTTTCACAAAGGAAGATACTGACAACATGCCCCACATGTCATCCAGTTCCTATCCAGTTTTAAATAACTTTAGCATAACTGAGGCAGAAGTGTTAAAGGGACTAGGAGCTCTTAAAATAAACAAATCCCCTGGGCCGGATGAGATCCTCCCAGTAGTACTCAAAGAAATGAAAGAAGTTATTTACAAACCGCTAACCAAGATCATGCAGCAGTCTCTTGACACAGGGGTGGTACCGACAGACTGGAAAATTGCAAACGTAATACCGATCCACAAAAAGGGAAACAAAACTGAACCAGGTAACTACAGACCAGTAAGCCTGACTTCTATTATATGCAAACTTATGGAAACTATAATAAGATCCAAAATGGAAAATTACCTATATGGTAACAGGGTTCCTGGGAGACAGTCAACATGGTTTTAGGAAAGGGAGATCGTGTCTAACTAACTTGCTTGATTTTTTTGAGGATGCAACATCCATAATGGATAATTGCAAAGCATATGACATGGTTTATTTGGATTTCCAGAAAGCTTTTGACAAAGTCCCGCACTAAAGATTAATTCTCAAACTGAACGCAGTTGGGATTCAAGGAAACACATGTACATGGATTAGGGAGTGGTTAACATGTAGAAAACAGAAAGTACTGATTAGAGGAAAAACCTCAGAATGGAGTGTGGTAACCAGCGGTGTACCACAGGGATCAGTATTAGGTCCTCTGCTATTCCTAATCTACATTAATGATTTAGATTCTGGTATAGTAAGCAAACTTGTTAAATTTGCAGACGACACAAAAGTAGGAGGAGTGGCAAACACTGTTGCAGCAGCAAAGGTCATTCAAAATGATCTAGACAAGATTCAGAACTGGGCAGACGCATGGCAAATGACATTTAATAGAGAAAAGTGTAAGGTACTGCACGCAGGAAATAAAAATGTACATTATAAATATCATATGGGAGATATTGAAATTGGAGAAGGAATCTATGAAAAAGACCTAGGAGTTTTTGTTGACTCAGAAATGTTTTCATCTAGACAATGTGGGGAAGCTATAAAAAAGGCTAACAAGATGCTCGGATACATTGTGAAAAGTGTTGAATTTAAATCAAGGGAAGTAATGTTAAAACTGTACAATGCACTAGTAAGACCTCATCTTGAATATTGTGTGTCTTGAACAAAGAAGACTACGTGGCGACCTAATTCAAGCATTCAAAATTCTAAAAGGTATTGACAGTGTCGACCCAAGGGACTTTTTCAGCCTGAAAAAAGAAACAAGGACCAGGGGTCACAAATGGAGTTTAGAAAAAGGGGCATTCAGAACAGAAAATAGGAGACACTTTTTTACACAGAGAATTGTGAGGGTCTGGAATCAACTCCCCAGTAATGTTGTTGAAGCTGACACCCTGGGATCCTTCAAGAAGCTGCTAGATGAGATTTTGGGATCAATAAGCTACTAACAACCAAACGAGCAAGATGGGCCGAATGGCCTCCTCTCGTTTGTAAAATTTCTTATGTTCTTATGTTCTTATGTTGTAAATCTCCCTCCCAACGAGAAAGGGCGCCGTGTAAGGACGGTGGTATGCTGCCTGCTAGATGGACCGCCTTGATGGTAGGTGGAAACCGGAAGGTGACCATATTAGGAGGGGCGCGTAGTTGCAAGTACCCGGAACGACTCCACTGCAAGCAGCTGCGGGACTGCCCTCTATTGGAGAAACCATGGCAATTGGTTGTTTGCAGGATTGTATGCTGCCTTGCACTGAAAACGTAAACTGACAACCAGAGCTGCGTTTTGTTATTTTTGTTACGTGTTTGTTTTGTCTTTTGCAGAGGAGGAGTGAGAGGAACTGCAGACTCGGAGCTATTATGAAAAAGGGGCCAAACAAAGGCTACCGAAAATGTACTGCTACTGAGTTAATGAACAAAAGTTGTCTGAATAACATCCTATAGCAAACTTTCATCTGTGCTGCTTATTTTCCATGGCCTTCTGATAATCACATTCGGAAACTGGAAGTCAGTAAACCTCCAGGCTGTGTTTCAAACAAACACTCACATCTTATATTTAACAAGTTTGATTTGCCTTAAATTGACACTTCAACACAGATACACATCTTAATTCATGCAAACAAAGTGAAAATTGATCATTGGAGGAAGTGTCAAAATAAGTGAAAATACTTTCCCATATGGATTATTAACAGCCATATACTTCTTCATTGGTAACTTGTAATTGTTATTTACACAAAGCATTTCCTTTATAGTTACAAATCAATCAACCTATTATTTATTTTTTAAAGGTTGTAAACATACCATGGTCAGTGTTGTACAGTCAGGGGCTGTACCTGGAGGCCTTTACCCATTCCAGGGCTCTACATTTAGATTTTTAACTACTGGCCCCTTGGGCCACTGAGCTAGTGTTTTTACTGGCCCGAATGCAATTTTATCTGGCCCAATATATTCTTCATGATTGTTTTTATTTCCAGTATGTTTCTAACTGTGTATGGTAACCAAAGAGAGTCCACGTCGCAAAAGAAAGTGGCTAAAACAAAGCCTTTCAATATACAGTGCCTATAGACACACCCCCTTTCAAAATTTTCACCTTTTGTTGTCTTACAGCCTGGAATTTAAATGCATTATTTTTTTTTCATTTATCTACACATCCTACCCCACAACTTCCAAGTGAAAAAAATATTCTAGACATTTGTAAAAAAATTAATTAAATAAAAACTGAAATAGCTTGGTTGGATAAGTGTCCACCCCCCTTATAGCAACCCTAAATTAGCTCAGGTGTAACCAATTGCCCTGAAAATCACATGCCAAGTTAAGTGGCCTCCACCTGTGTTAAGCTGTAGTGATTCACATGATTTCGGGATAAATTCAGCAGTTCCTGTAGGTTCCCTCTGCTGGGTAGTGCATTTCAGAGCAAAGACTCAACCATGAGCACCAAGAGGCGCTTTCAAAAGAACTCAGAGGCAAAGTGGTTGAAAGGTACAGATCAGGGGATGGGTATAAGAAAATATCAAAGGCCTTGAAGCACGGTCAAGACGATTATTAAGAAGTGGAAGGTGTACGGCACCACCAAGACCCTGCCTAGATCAGGCCATTCCTCCAAACTGGATGACCGAACAAGAAGGAGACTGATCAGAGAGGCTACCAAGAGGCCAATGGAAACTATGCAAGAGCTACAGGCTTTTATGGCCAAGACTGGTCAAAGCGTTTATGTGACAACAATATCCAGAATTTATAGCTATGTGGCAAAAAGTTTTGTGGTCTGATGAAACTAAAATGGAAATTTTTGGCCTAAATGCAAAGTGCAAACCCAACACAGAACATAACCCAAAGAGCACTATCCCTACTGTGAAGCATGCTGGTGGCAGCATCATGTTATGGGGATGTTTCTCATTGGCAGGGACTGGGGCACTTGGAAAATTAATGGAGCAAAGTAAAGAAAAAGTACTTGAGGAAAACCTGCTGCCCTCTGCAAGAAAGCTGAAACTGGAACAGAAGTTCACCTTTCAGCATGATAACAACCCAAAGCACACAGCCAAAGCTACATTGGAGTGTCTAAGGAACAAAAAAGGTAAATGTCCTTTACTGGCCCAGTTAAAGCCCCGACCTAAGTCCAATCGAAAATTTTTGGCATGACAGCTGTCCATCAATGCTCCCAAAGGAACATGACAGAGCTTGAGCAGTTTTGTAAAGAACAATGGTCAAATATTGCCAAATCTAGGTGTGCAAAGTTGGTAGAGACCTATCCCCAACAGCTTCTTACAGCTGTAATTGCTGCCAAAGGTGCTTCCACCAAGTTTAACTCAGGTGGGTGGAGACTTATCTAATTATGATCTTTCAGTTTTGTATTTTTAATATATAACTTTTTTTCCCCCTTAACAGTGTGGTGTATGGTGTGTAGATAAGTGGAGAAAAACCCTCATTTAAATGCATGAAACTCTGAGGCACTGACACAACAAACTGTGAAAAATGTTCAAGGGGGTGTAGACTTTCTATAGGCACTGTATACACTAAATAAGAGATCCCATATGCAGCCCTGGGGAACTCCTGAGGAAACCTTCCCAGTAACGGACCTAAACCTACCCAGAGAGACAAAATGCTTTCTCTCAGAGAAATAAGAGCTAAACCAACCGAGGACAGTGCCAGAAAAGTCAAACAGGCTCTCTACCTAGCAAGTAGAATGTTATGGTTTCCTATATCCCTGGCAACTTTTTTTTTTTTTTTTTTAATGTAGTCATTCCAATCGAGTTAGGAATGTTCACTTCAATACACTACTTTTATGCAGAGTGAAAAAGCTGGGACAGGCAGATACAGTATAATCTGTATCTATTATACAGTATAATCGTAAATCTCGAAAAACTACTCACTTCTAAATCTTTTGTAGTCATTTTTGTATTACTTTAGTACAAATACATGTTAATTTGGATTCATATGTTGTTTTTTTCTGACTTTATGTGAACGAAAAGACACAAATACGCCCGTTTTCTCATTGGAAATAGGTAAGTTTCAAAATATCACTGTCCTGGTCACAAAAGCAAAGTTTGTGGGGAATAATAGCCATTTTCTATACTTCTGAGGCATAAGCAATTAGGAAATAACACTTACTACCCAGGAACAAAAATTGTGTTACATAGTTTAATGGCAACAAGTGCAAGGGATAATGAGAATGCAAAGTAAGTGTACGGGAAGTGACAGTTGATGGGGCAGTGTGGCAGTCTGGTTAAATGGTGAAGTCAGAAACAGGAAACAACACAGACAATATGGGTGAAACGGTGAATGAAAGCACTGCTGCGTGGTTTACTATTAAGCAGAAAACAAAAGGTTGGAACAAAACAGCACACAGCACTTGAGGCCAAAATAAACAGACAAACAAAACGAATAGACACTAACAAACAGGGTGGACAAACGTTAAACATGGTGAGTAAAAGCAAGTTATATTTACTTTCTACTTTCTTTTTGTTTTTAATTCTCTCCTCTCCACACATGTTCTCCACCCCCTAAACACACAATCGTGATTGAGTGCTTTGTGCAACTTTATATACAATTGTGCTGGGATTGATGCTCACATATCAATACCCTTTAACTTTGCACATGAAGTGATCTGTGCACTCCCGTGCTCACATAGCAATAGCCTTTTACTGAGCTGATAAGGGAATGGTCACAATCCCCTTGAAGTTGTACAAAGAACATTTCAATGTAAAGGGGAGCGATGAAAAAAAGAAGCAAAGTTAGAAGCAACAATTGTGTGAACGTTGGGCCCCAGCACCTTTCTAATTGCACCTATTTGCTTGATGCTTGACCAGGTTAACCCAATTGCTTCTCCTAACTTGGGCTTTTGTGTTTGATATCACCACTTTAAACGGCTGTTGCGTTTTTCTAACTTGTTTTTTTTTTTTACACTGACAATTTTACATTGTTTTTGTTCTAGAGATCACTTCTTTTTTTACTTGATCAAATAATGAATAAAGCGAGGGAAAGCTATTTAAGAATGCGTATGGCAAATAGACAGACAGACAAGAAAGTAGTAAGTAATGTAAGAGAAAAAAGAAAAGATTTGAAAGTAAAATAATGGTAGAAGGGTCTTTTGGACAGTATTGAAAGTGTAAACATTGTATTCTTTTAGTTGCAAATGTACATCCATCAGTGGTGAAAACAATATGTCTATTTTGGTAGGTATTAATATATTGATATTTACACAGGTACAAAACTACAGTGTTATGAATGGTTGGTTAAAAATGTACATATGCATGTCAGTGCTAAAGGGTAGTATACTATCACATTTTAATGCTGAAAAAAAAAAACAGCATCATTTACATGCACCCATTTTCCAGTTTCAAACCATAATTTGGCACTTATGTTTTGCAGACTTGAGAATTGCATTAAAAAAAGCTTTATTTTTCTTTTATATTCAATGTGACTGACATAGCACTTTAATAATTATGATTGATATATCTACTATAGATACTAATGAAAGCAAAACAAATACAAAAGAAAAACAAGGGAACCGCAGATCTTTTCAAGAAAGCTGGGAGACTTTGAATAAATAGATTTTATATTTTCAAATGCTGCAATAACAGTTCTACTTGTGAAGCATCCACACTGTAATTTGACAGAACAGGTGATTTATTTGCACTGTGCAGAACCTTATTTTCCCCCATTGGTGCTTGAGCCCCAGAGCACTCACGGAATCACCACTGTGCACCTCTTATCAGTGATTAAAGCCTGGTTTTCAAACAAACTGATTATCGCTTACCAATACTGTGTTGGTATGTGTTTTTTTAAAAAAAAGTAATTTCAGCTTTCAATCACATTAATGTAAATGATAATGTAAACGATAATGTAAACAACACCAATCTACAGACAGCGAGACCCAAGCTTTAAACGTGTTACTGTATATAGATAAGAACTAAACTTTATTATGAATATTGTGTTATGTTTTAAGCAACACACTACGATAGTGTTCATTATGATAAGTTTGTTTATTAGTTTTAAAATGTTTAATAAAACGTGACCTATTGTTTGACCCTGTTAGAACAACTGCCCCCCTTTGCTAATGACATCTTTAGTCAGTATACATCTCCACATTTTTAGTAAAATGACTTTATACTTATTTCTAAAGATACAACACGTTTCAGTAAGTTAAAACAATATTCACCACTGCTACATCCCATAGGAAAATTGACTTTGTTGCATTTTTTTTAATGATTCACCATTTAATCATTAAATCACAATTAAGAAGATTAAATATGCTACTATACTCCTCCTGGGCGCTGCCAATACGGTCACATGACTGTGATACTGCACGGCTATTGGCTCAGTGGATATTTCGGATTTTGCTAAAAGAAGTCTAGCGTATAGCGCGTTATGGAAAGAAACGATAATTTGAGTTGTATTTAACATGCTGTACATCATGTTTTGAGAACAAATGACACTGAATATCAGAAAGTAGGCACTGTGAGATGAATGATCCAGCATCTAAACTAAAATTTGCATCTAAAATCTTCAAAAATATATATATATTGTGAGCCAGCTCACAAGTTTACCACCAGGAGTCGTTCATGGTAGGCTTGGTATGAGCCCACAGAGGTTGCCAGTAATGATCAGATGGACCTGTGGGCAGCATACATGCCTGCCATGACGTCAAGGAGTTAACGGACCGACAGGCTGCAGGTGTGGTTAGGTAGTCAATTAGGGTTTGACTATTGTTAGACTATCATTGGCCTTAATTTGCCCACACCTGTAGCCTGTAACAGCCAAATGCATGGCTAGTAAAAGGGAGCATGTGCCGCCAGTCTGGTGGTTGTCTGTTTTGTTTGCCTGCCTGAGAACTTCTGAGGATATCTACAATAAGACCGGAATGGGATAACGGGAACCAGGGTCGGATAACGTTGTGGTCCTTTGCATCAGCAATTCCCTGTTCTCTACAGGGGCTACGAGGAACGGCCTGTCCGCTGCTGGGATTTGCAAAGGGACTGGACTGCAGAATAAGGGTAGGAGAAGGGTTTCCTAAAGAAGAAACCAAGCAAGCTAGGAAAAACCCAAAACCCAGGTGGAATTACCTATTCACCAACTGGACGTGGTTATTGGTCCAGTTGGTTTAGATCAGCATTTTTGTTTTGGTGGTTTTGTTTTTGTTTGAAATCTTGTTTGAACTGTTTACTTTCTTTTGGACATTGCAATATAAGCCGTATAGACTACTGGAATAAAGACTTACTTTGTTTTGGAAACTACTGTCTGTTTTCTTCGTGTGCACCTACCCGCTCACAATAAATATAAATACATACATATATACATATATATATTATATATACACACACACACACACACACACACACACAGTGGCTCTCAAAAGTATTCACCCCCCTTGGACTTTTTCCACATTTTATTGTGTTACAACATGGAATCAAAATGGGTTTAATTAGATGTTTTTGCCACTGATCAACACCAAAAAAAATCCATAATGTCAAAGTGAAAAATAAAATCTACAAATTGTTCTAAATTAATTACAAATATAAAACAGAAAATAACTGAATGCATAAGTATTCACCCCCTTTGCTAAGACACACCTAAATAAGCTCTGGTGAAACCAATTGTCTTTAGAAGTCACATAATTAGTTGAATGTCCACCTGTGTGCAATTAAGGCGTTTCACATGATTTCAGGTTAAATACACCTGTCTCTGGGAGGTCCCACAGTTGGTTAGTACATTTCCTAACAAAAACTATATCATGAAGACAAAGGAACATTCAAAGCAAATCCGGAATAAGGTTCTTCAAAAGCACCAATCAGGGGTAGGATATAAGAACATTTCCAAGGCATTGAATATCCCCCGGAGCACAGTAAAGTCCATTATTAAGAAATTGAGAAAATATGGCAGAATGGTGAATCTGTCTAGAACAGGCCGTCCTCAAAAACTGAGTATCCGGGCGAGAAGGGCACTAGTCAGGGAGGCCACCAAGAGGCCTATGGCAACTCTAAAGGAGTCTTCCACAGCAGAGCTGGGGGCATACTGCAACAATAGCCCGGGTGCTTCACAAAACTGGCCTTTATGGGAGAGTGGCAAAAAGATAGCCATTGTTGAAAAAAAAAATCTCGGCTAGTTTGCCAGAAGGCATGTGGGAGACTCTGAGACCAAGTGGAAGAAGATTCTATGGTCTAATGAGACCAAAATAGAGTTTTTTGGCCTCAACACTAAGCGCTATGTTTGGTGCAAGCCTAACAGCGCACATCATCCTGAGAACACCATCCCTACCGTGAAGCATGGTGGTGGCAGCGTCATGCTATGGGGATGCTTCTCTGTGTCAGGGCCTGGAAAGCTTGTGAAAATAGAGGACAAAATGGATGTAGCAAAGTACAGAGAAATCCTGGAGGAAAACCTGCTGAAGTCTGCAAGAGACCTGGGACTTGGGAGAAGATTCATCTTCCAGCAGGACAATGATCCCAAACAAAGCCAAAGCCACACTGGAATGGCTTAAAAACAAAAACGCAATGTCCTGGAGCGGCCCAGTCAAAGCTCGGACCTCCATGGCCAATCCATACTGCAACAGACTAGAGACATGAAACTGAGTATGGTAGTAGAGGATAATGTGAAGTACTGTCGATTTCCAAATGACGTCTTTTGGTTACATGGTTTGGTGGCCAAATTGATAATTAAAAAACGACTTTTATGACCCATAAGAACAGTGTTATTCAAAGATCTGCAGAAAACCGCAACTTTGTTAGGCACCAAAATTGTCACGTTTGCTCATGAGAAGGTCATTTCTAAGTTTTGTAAAATCCCAGCTTTTCCGTTAAAAAACATGGATGCAGCCAGCAAAATAGTGCCGATGGGGTCATAGTTCTAATGGAACACATATAGGAAGACATATGTGCTCTATGAAAAATGTCATCACCCTCGACCTCTCCAAAAGGTCGAGCTAAAAACGGTCTCCTTACACCTCAGGGATCACAGATAGAGTCATGGTTCATATGGAACACATATAGAAGTCATACGTGCGCTATAAAAAATGCTAATACTCATGACCTTTGACCTCTGCTAAGGTTCAAAACCCACAAATTGGCCTATAGCTCCTCAGCTGTATCTAACACAGATCAGTGACTTAAACTTCACCGTAAGATTATGCTCTGTACACGATACAACTTAAGTAGCCCATTAACTAATTATAAGAAATGTATATCAGCGATTATTTGTGATCAGTGAACCATGTTTTCTTTGGATGCCTTTACAGTTGCTAGCAATTCTGGTTATTACTATTATTATTATTAGGCTTCCAAACCAGAAAGGCTGGGAAGCCTATTGTTTCTGTTAGGATTTTTTTTTTTTCTTCCGCTCTTTTTTAAAAAAAATCTCTAAAATCAACACCAAAACTTGGTAGGGCGGTAGGCACCTAAGGGAAGCTGAGTCAGAGCAAAAAAAACAAAATAGGTCACATGGTTTGGCAGCCATATTAGATTTATCCAAAATATTCAAACGTTTTCTTCTCTGAAACCGTTATGACAATTGTTACGCGTTTTTCACATTAAAAGTTCCATTATGACTCATTAAGTGGCTGATCTTCTATCTAAAACTGTCATTGAGACTGTAAAGAGATATTTTGGGTAAAAACAAGAAATGTCAAAAGAAAATAACACCTTGATGAATTAATCCCTTAGTTGGGCGAGGTTGGGGGTGTGGTTGTGGGTGGAAAATTGGAACTTAGGGTCTTTTCCTGTCTGTCTTATTGTAATGTGCTGTTTGTTCCAAAATAAAAATTTAAAAAATGGACCCCAAAAAAAAAAAAAAAATCGCTTAGTCTTTCTTTTCACACTGTGGTGAGAAGTATATGCTCTACATGTTTAATGCGAGAATAGTCTATTCCTTGGATATCTGCAATTGTCTTTATTACCACAATGCAAATAATATAAGGTGATAAGTACTGTAGATAGATTAGTAAATATTGTAGTGTTGCTGTTTGGAATATGTTTGCTTTAAACAACTTTGAAGCAGTAGCTACCCCGTTTATATCCAATAGCCTACTTCAAAGTAACTACATTCTTCAAAGATTTGAGACTTGAAAGCCACACCAATTGACAGTAATCAATCAGTAACTTATTTACAGGTATATTTAGTGCAATACTGTAAGGCTGATCACTCATTTTGGAGAGCTTGATTCAGATGTAAAAGAATGGAGACCCGCACATTCTACAGCCTACCTAAGTTTGCACTTGTGTCCTATATTGGATATGAACTGAACAAGACTGACATCACCTTGACTAAAGACATTGTTGGAACATTGAAGCAGAGTAGCAACGTGGTTCTCTGAAAGAAGGGAAAATATAAGGAAACTTTTCAAGTGAAAATTATGAAGCTTGGTGGTAAGAGGTTATATTTTATTAAATTATATTTTATTGCTGAGTACTGGGAAGCTCTCATTTTTTGCTATGTACTGATGCAATTCATTAATCTATCTTGTACTTTTTATTTTACCAGAAGCTGATAAACTCACTAAATCAACAGTGGAGTTGGAGAGACAGCAGATAAAAAATGACATTCAGAAGAAAAGAAAAATGAAGCCTTGTAACAGTGAAAGCTGCCATCCAGACAAAAAGAGGAAGCTTGTCAATAAGTCAAAAGGCACGGTGTTATAGGCTTCAAATTTTGTATTTAATTTATTGTACCAGAAAATGTACCTGTTGAGACAGAGGCCTAGCTTACAAGGGGGTCCTGGAACACAGACAAACAAACACATTAATACTTGTGTGGTTCAACATTTTTTAAAGATACTAAAAATAATAACATAGGTAGGCTAAATGTAGTGCTCGGGTGTACTGGGCTACTTCAACTCCAAAATAAGTCAACTTGATTTTAAACATTAAATTCCCTTTCAAGCTTGTGCAGTGTGTGAAAAGTGTGTGCTACTGCTTATACTAAAATATGTTTTATTTTCATACACAGACAAATGTCATCGCATAGACGAAGGTCGCCAAGTGCCCGACCGCATTTCACCTATGCAGCAGCGAACCCACATTGTACCTGCTCACCCGGCAAAGAGCTGTTGTGCTGCACAACAAAAAATAAATGGAGAAGCATTATCAGCATGAAGCAGCAAATTGTATATCTGTGTGAAGCAGTCTGATCCGTTACCAAAGCTGCAAGAGAACTCTGAACGCATGCAGAGTCAGCCGTCCAATCACCAATCTTTTTTTCATAACCATTACAACGGTACTGAGGTGGGTGGGACGGATATATTTTTTGAACCATGAGAATGAGCTAGACTCGCCGCAGCGGATTACAGCCAGATACGGTTTGGAATGAAATTGTCATATTTCTTGCCAATATTTTAATTTCATATTTTAATTGTCAATTGCTCCATAACTGGGTGGGCCCAGGCCCAGGCCCCTCAGGCCCAATCGTGGCGCTGCCCCTGACTATGAGAATGAACCACTGGAGAGTACACAGACGTGCGAAGAAATACCAGAAGCACATGTTGCATACCCTGGGCATAACAGCACTCTTACAAGAACATAAGAACATAAGAAAGTTTACAAACGAGAGGAGGCCATTCGGCCCATCTTGCTCGTTTGGTTGTTAGTAGCTTATTGATCCCAAAATCTCATCAAGCAGCTTCTTGAAGGATCCCAGGGTGTCAGCTTCAACAACATTACTGGGGAGCTGATTCCAGACCCTCACAATTCTCTGTGTAAAAAAGTGTCTCCTATTTTCTGTTCTGAATGCCCCTTTTTCTAAACTCCATTTGTGACCCCTGGTCCTTGTTTCTTTTTTCAGGCTGAAAAAGTCCCTTGGGTCGACACTGTCAATACCTTTTAGAATTTTGAATGCTTGAATTAGGTCGCCACGTAGTCTTCTTTGTTCAAGACTGAACAGATTCAATTCTTTTAGCCTGTCTGCATATGACATGCCTTTTAAGCCCGGAATAATTCTGGTCGCTCTTCTTTGCACTCTTTCTAGAGCAGCAATATCTTTTTTTATAGCGAGGTGACCAGAACTGCACACAATATTCAAGATGAGGTCTTACTAGTGCATTGTACAGTTTTAACATTACTTCCCTTGATTTAAATTCAACACTTTTCACAATGTATCCGAGCATCTTGTTAGCCTTTTTTATAGCTTCCCCACATTGTCTAGATGAAGACATTTCTGAGTCAACAAAAACTCCTAGGTCTTTTTCATAGATTCCTTCTCCAATTTCAATATCTCCCATATGATATTTATAATGTACATTTTTATTTCCTACGTGCAGTACCTTACACTTTTCTCTATTAAATGTCATTTGCCATGTGTCTGCCCAGTTCTGAATCTTGTCTAGATCATTTTGAATGACCTTTGCTGCTGCAACACTGTTTGCCACTCCTCCTACTTTTGTGTCGTCTGCAAATTTAACAAGTTTGCTTACTATACCAGAATCTAAATCATTAATGTAGATTAGGAATAGCAGAGGACCTAATACTGATCCCTGTGGTACACCGCTGGTTACCACACTCCATTCTGAGGTTTTTCCTCTAATCAGTACTTTCTGTTTTCAACATGTTAATCACTCCCTAATCCTTCACCCAAGGTGCACTTCACCCAAGATCCCATTGTGGCTGCCATACCTGCCCCTTTACCAGACACTGTGCTAAACCAGGTACTATGCAGTGCCAGCATTCTACCAGACATTGCAATCAACAGCATTAGCCTGGAAATGTCTTGAGCCGAGAATGAGTGGAAAGATATGCTGCATTGTTGTTCAGGGCGCTCATTACAACTGAACGGTATCACGAGTGGGCAAACAATGTAAATTACAATAGATGCAGAGGCAAAAAAGGACTGCCTACGAATCTGAAGCATATTCTATGGGGATACTTGCACAGGCAGTTCAGAGTGGAACCACAGCACAACAAACTCGTCAGGGTTCGCATAAACGAACATCTCCGAACACCTAGATCAGACATCATGAAGTGATGCTGTTAAACAGTGTGGTGTTTATTGTGTAAAAACATTTGTTTTATTATGCAATTTGTTCAAATAAATATCACAGCACATTCTTTATGTGTATTTATTTGGTTTACAAATGAATCCTTTCACACCCCAACCTAACGCAGAACACATTTCTTAACACCCCTCCCCCACAACACATTAATAAACGTTTACCCGTCTCCACCCATTTTCTAGAGCTACACCGGCTCTGAAGTCCAGATCACGGCTTCTATCAAGAAAAACAACGTCCACAAACTTGATCTTGAAGCTAGTACTTCAAATTTCAAAAAGTACAATTCCCAAGGAAAAAAAGATAGGTGACAGACAAATTGAAAAAAGCAAGCAAATAGAATAATCTAGTTAGAAAAAAAAAATTTAATGTATTTTTTTTTATTACTATTATTAGTGCATTTTTACTGAGGGATATCAGACAACAACCGTCAAGTAAACTATTTCCCTACTACTACCACTTAATGAAATTGATTTGAGTTTATTTCAAGCATGGTGTTTCAATTCGGGTCAATTTACAAGTGAAATGGCCATGCGTGTGCACATTTAGAAGAATTAGTCATGTAAATCAGGTTTATGGCCGAAAAAACAGCCAGAGAGGGATAGGGTAAATCTCATTTTCTCATCTAAATGACGAAAACGGCGAGAAAATCCACGCCCAGTTTCGCATGGAAACCCACATTTCACATGTAAATGTTAATGAGCATGTTTAACCTTAACTATAAATATTGCAAGGGAGCAGGTCAGTTGTTACTGTGGATCCCATGACGGCTGAAAGTAGTGGCTTAATGGCGATTTTATGGTTCACCTTAATGATAATGCAGGCGGCTTTTTTTTTTTTTTTTTTTTTTAATTATAGTTTTTTGCTGTGTCTGTCCTGTCATGTTGTATATCTCTTGTGGGTTTACAAAGGACTCAGACTCGTGACACAGACTTGACACACACACAAAAAAATCGAAAGGAAAGAAAAATCATTACATCTTCCAGGGAAAGTTTGTCTTGAAATGCTTCTAAACCGTAAACATCCAAATAAGAGCATTGACCACGAAGTGTTATAAATTACACAACACGCTTTTCTCTAATCCGCTAATACCTTAGCGACTATGGTGTTGTTTTGTTTTTTTTTTGGGGGGGGGGGGGGGGGGGGGGGGTGTAACCTTTACTACACTGCAGCGTTTAAATTTACGGTCCAAGTACATTATTCTTTCGTCATAGTGAATAAGCGATTAAAACAAAAAACGTAAATGATACCTTCAATTTTAAAGATTAGGGGTGTGTTAATTAAAATGAATGTTATTGATACAAAGGTTATAGTGTCTGTCTTGGTAACTAACCAGAAGTCTGAGTACGCATTTGATTGGTTCAATTTTACATCTATTATTGACTGGTTTAATATTACAACATCTAAAGTTCTTGTAGCTTGTCTGACAAACTAAAGTTTGGTACTGTACCACTCTTCCCACAGCCTTCAGTTCCACTCCCATCCATTCCCATGAGATTTAAAACTCTTTATTGCCGGTCACACCCATTCCCACCAGTTTCATTTCCGTTTCCATCCATTCCCGCAAGCAAAGATAAATGTATTGCCATACCGTGGGACTCCCGTAGTCCTGGCAGCCCCCGCAGGAATCCCGTCCTAATGTCACTCTCTACTGTAGACTTGTGTAACCTTTTTTCAGTACTGGAAACATCGAAAATATAATAATAATAATAATAATAATAATAATAATACTCAGTTTGAATACAGTTAAGTTAAATGTGCTGTTGTTGTTGTTGATGTAATGTTGTAATTGTATTGATTCAGGTTCAAATTGGAGGTTTTATTTATTTTGGAGTGTGTCTGCTTTTTCTTAGGGTTTTCTGGGGTACACCACTCACAATACTTTAGTTATTTGTTTATTTATTTTTAAATAAAGGTTATCTTTTTGGTGAGAAACTATATTTGCACAATAACGTAGATAAAGAATTCTGTATTGGAAGCCACACGATTATTATTATTATTATTATTATTATTATTATTATTACTATTAATAGATAATTAAGCGTTATCACTGACAAAGAATGTATGTGGTTTTCTTTCCGATTTAGTTCCTGAGAAGAATAGTCGCTCCAGTTATTATTATTATTGAGGTGTACTTGCCGCCAGTGCAAAGCTGGTTTTAATGTTGTCTTTATTACACCAGCCAGAGACCCGCGCTTACAACTGCATTGTCATATTTGCTACAACTTTTGATTAAATTCTCAAATTAATATAAAATTAAAATCAAAACCGGGTAGTAAAAAGAAACCCAGTTTGGGTCATTTAAAATCCGATGGCTAACCATGCCAACCTTCAATTTTATATATGCAGCTGTAGTCAAAAGTTTACATACTCCAATGGAAATGTAAAATAATTTCTAGAAATTTCTCAAAAACAAAGAATCAAACTCAAAAAATGCTAGTATTCATATCCTTTGATGCTATGATAGTATTGTCTACAAACTGAGACTTGCAGTGAATTTGGCTTTGGCCAGTTTATCTACTGTACATTTTGCATAGGCAAACTAGAAATGTGTTATTTATTACAGTAATGTAAAAGTGCCTTTAAACAAATTGATCTGTGTTTCAATATATACAAAGTGTTTACTTTCTCATTAAACGCAGAATTAAGAATGCTAAAAGCGCAAGAGAGTGCAACATTTTAATAAGCTGACAGTCATGCATTCTCACAAGGTATGTAAAATAATAACATACAAAACACGGCTTTTCACCGTCACATTTATACATAAAACAAATAACAAATAAACACAGGGGCGGGACACTTTGCCACACATGCCTTTTAAACCTGGAATAATTCTGGTCGCTCTTCTTTGCATTCTTTCTAGAGCAGCTATATCCTTTTTGCAGAGATGTGACCAGAACTGAACACAATATTCTAGATGAGGTCTTACTAATGCATTGTACAGTTTTAAATTCAGTACTGGGTCCATGCTTTTTCATTTTGTTATTTTTTATTATGGTTTCTTTCAGGAAGAAGTAGGCAAGTTTTTGCAAAAGTAGATGGCAGCCCTGGTCAGCTGTCCTTCAATACAAATGCTAGTTGCAGATACACAAGTATTGAAATGTTGCCACTGCACTTTATCTGATAATACCTCTTCTCTTTCCTTTTTTTTTTTTTTACAGTTTTTTTACTCCCCTCATCATGGAAAGTCTGGTGTCGCTGTTATGGCAAGTTTGCCATGCCACTGCCACTGATTGACGTGCTTTCATTATTTGTCGTTTTTTCTAAAAAACCAAGATGGTGGGAGCGAGTGTCAAAATTTTAGACAAACAGAAAGGAAATTAAATGTCCATTTTAAAGTAATAGTTATAATAAAAATTAAGATAAATAGCATTCTGTTTTAATAGCATTACAGTGATAAAATCTACTTTAACTTCTATTATTAAACAGCACTCAGAAATCCAGGAGTGCTCAGGGAAACTAGAGAACAGGTTTTTAAACCAATATGTTATCCATCCATCATCCATCATGATTAACCTTAATCCTTTACAGGATCGTGGTGAGCTGGAGCATAACCTGGCAGACACAGGACGCAAGGCAGGACTACACCCTTAACGGAATGCCAGTCCATTGCAGGGTACCACACACTCAAACACCCACACACAAAGGGCAATTTAGAATGACCTATCAACCTGAACAGCATGTCTTTGGACTGTGGGAGGAAACCGGAATACCTGGAGAAAACCTACGCAGACACAGGGAGAACATGCAAACTCCACACAGACAGACCCCTAGGCCAGAATTGAACCCAGGACCCTGGTGCTGTGAGGCAGCAGTGCTAACCACCACGCCACCGTGCTATACACCATGTTAAATATTCAATAAATCTATAAATAAAGGAGTCATCCCGCTGGACTAGAAAATTGGCAATGTTGTTCCCATATTTAAAAAAGGGAGAAATATTTGACCCTGTGAATTACAGACCTATAAGTTTAACATCAATCATATGTAAAACCATGGAAACTATAATAAGGACAAAAATGGAGGAATATTTACATAGTAACACTATAGGTGACAACCAAGTGGCTTTAGGAAGGGTAGATCTTGTTTAACTAATTTACTAGATTTCCTTCAGGAGGTGACTACTACAGTGGACAAGGATCTTGTGTATGACGTAATCTAGTTAGATTTTCAAAAATCATTTGATAAAGTACCACACAAAAAGCTAAATCTAAAGATGAAGTAAGCAGGAATAAATGGTAAAGTACCATCATGAATTCATAACTGGTTACGAAATAGGAAGCAGAGAGTTATAAGGCATCAAACTGGAGTAACGTAACAAGTGGGGTACCACAGGGATCAGTATTGGGACCATTGCTGTTCTTAACCTATATAAATGACTTGGACCAAGACATAACCTAAACTATGCAAGTTTGCAAATGACACAAAACTGGTAGGGGTAGCCAACTCCCAATCAGCAATAATAATACAAAGAGAATTAGACAAGATTCAAGCTTGGCAGATTAAATTTAACACATTGCACATTGGATGCAAAAACATTCGAGGCAAGTACAGCATGAATAGTGAAATAACTGGGGAGGATCTCTTAAGCCAACTAGACAGTGCGGAGACACTATATAAAAAGGCAAATAGAATGTTAGGTTATATAGCCGAGCCAGTTGAATTCAAATCAAGAGAAGTTACACTACTTATATAATGCACTGGTACGACCACACTTAGAATATTGTGTCCAGTTCTGGTCCCCATATAATAGAGACTACAGAGGAGAGCAATAAGATTAATTCCAGGATTGAAGGGTCTTGTCATATGAAGATAGACTGAAAGAGCTGAATCTGAGCCTAAAGGAAGGAGAGCCAGAGGTGACATAATAGAGGTATTTAAAATGGTCAAAGGGTTTAACAGAGTAACTGCTGAGAACTATTTTTCCCACAGGTCACAGAGAACAGAACCAGGGGCCACAGGTGGAAGCTGAACGGCATATTCAGAACCGAGGGGAGAAGAAGTGTCTTCACAGAAAGGGTGCTGAACCACTGGAACAGGCTGCTGGATAGAGTTGTTGAAGTACAGACTATCCTTCAAGAATAGACTGGATGTTGTCATGAACAATACTGTATAACCCTCTCTGTGACCATAATAAGACCTTTAGCTAGCCGCCTGGAGGAAGGGCAGTCCGTTTACCACGTATTCCCAGAGGTTTCATTTGCCCTATTAACTAAATGGTTGGGGTTTTTTTTTTCGTTTTCCTCTCCTGACTGTTAACAGACCAGTCTTGCATTAAGCGAGCGAGCACTGGTGGGCCAAATGCCTTTTCTCATTCTAGAATTTCGTATGTTGTAAAAACAGAAATATAAACAGAATCTACTGTAAGCACTTTTCTTTAACAAATAATACTAATAACAATACATATTTTAAAATGAGCTTTTTTTTGTACACAATTATACTACCCTCAACACTATTTTGCAGCCAGTTGCAAAAGTGCATTTTAAAATAGTTTAGAAGACATTGTGGGGTTTACTTTGCATTGGTTCATAGGTTAATGACAATGAATTATTCAATAAACTAAAATAAATAAACAAACAAAATAAACACTTGTTTTTGTTCTTGAAGGGTTTGTAAAAAAAACAAACGACAGATCTACACTATATGGGCCTGCATACAATCAAAATGTAATGATGAGGGAAACTGTATAAGACGTCCCTGCACAGTATTTGAAGCGCTCATTTTTGTTTGTTCTGACCTTGGCAACATGGCATGGTCTTCTTGTGCTGTGGTGATTCTTTTTCTCCCTGTGCCTTTCAAGTTGCTCACTTTATTGGGGTTTTGTTTTGTACTTCTGTAGTTTAAAGTGCACTCTCAGTGTTGCTCCGATTTCTCTTTGGCTGTAACTTTCATTGGTTGTTTTAAAATGTTTAATTACATAATAAAAAAACATTTTGAAAGCAGAATTTGAACCTTGTTTTTTAAGGAAGATTATGAACGTGAATGGCTTTTCAGTACCGGCTGGTCGTCTCATATGAGAAATATGTAGTACTCCTACTGTAAAGTTCCTGTAAGATTTTTGCAGGATTCTTATAGGCTTTTTTGTAGGTTTCCTTTAACAATACTATACAACAACATATAGTTCCTTTAGATTTCCATAAGAATTGTATTCATACGAGTTCTATGGGATTCCTATAACATTCTTAAAAGGATTCCTATAATAATTGTATGGGTTTCCTATAACATTTAAAATAATTAATATATGACTTTTATAAAGGATTCCTATACACATTTGTCTATGGAATTTATTTCAATTTCTGAAGGATTCTTGTACAAATTTCCTCACCAGGGTTAAAAGTGCTATTATTAAACCATGTATGTAGTACAGTAGCATTTTTTTGTAAAATGTATCCTTTAATAAAGACCCCAACAACTTTTTAAAAGTTTTAAACAGTTTGCTATAATTTACAATTGTATGTAACCAATTTAAAACAAAAACGGCCATATACTGGGTAAAGACCACAGATCGAAAATGCTCTCCGGCACAGTGAACCCTCCCTTTAAATGTAAGACATTCGCGCGTGCGCAGTAAAGGCGAACTCTACTTACTTCACCGTCTACCAAATTACCGTGACACCGTCATTGTAGGAATTCATCTTTAAACCACATTTCAGTTTTAAAAACAGCGGGTTTTAAAAACGCTGTAGCACAACCAACATCATCTAGATTTATTCCCCTAAACTGTATGACTGTGTTAAGATTACATGTATATAGTCTATTATTATTGTACGTTGATTTGCTCCGCATTGTTTGCACTGAATTTCGCAATACACGTATCCAATACTAAAAAGAGATTATATATATATATATATATATATATATATATATATATATATATATATATATATATATATAATATATTTTATATATATTACCACTTGAGAATATAATATATAAAATATATAATATCGTGAATAGTTAATAATAGATATAATTACCACTTGAGAATTAATCATTAAAATCAATACGTGAATTTAAATTTACCTGGACTGTCCTGTCCATCTTGCACTAGTACCGTTCCGTCTCTCCTGACCCAAACATCTGCGGCTCCCTCAATCCTTCTGCCGTAGCATCCAGCGCTTCTAGAAAAATGTCTGCGCCTGGACCCCTGCAACAGTGACCCGCAGCACTGGTAACAAACTGCCCATGCCTGCTCTTCGTTGATCGGCTGATTGTAAAGCTTTAAAATCTCTTCCAAAGACAGACCTTCACCATCGCCGCAATCCATGTTTTCACCCCCAAGATTAGTATCCTCACTCTTATCTTTTACAGCGGTTGGAATCAGCATCGCACCATCATCGCCTCTCTTAGCCATCCTCTCATTATATCCACATGGAGAGAATTAAGGACAACAGCACAAATAAACAGAAATACCAGAGCATTAGATCATTTAGGGCAGTAAATACAGTACTGTGTCCTTCTAATACAGATTAACTCAATTCAATGACACTGTTTCTCCTCCTTCCAGTTGATTCTTACTGGATTCAGTCATATGACAAACACGGGTTGCGCGGTCCTAGAGACTCCCCTGTTTGTGCCTGAAAAGGGCCGGGTAACGTCACAAAATGCACCCGGTAGCATTTTCTGACGTTGTTGCAAATCGAATTTTACAGCCCCGTCAGAAAATGCCTCTCATGCTATTATGCGGATTCATTTATTGACGCTGCATGGAAATTGCACTCCCTACAATAACCAAGGAATTTCAAATGTATCTTTCAACATATTAAGTATAAAGGTTTTTTTTTTTTTTTTTTTTTTTTTTTAATGTTAGTGGTTTATGTTTCTATGAGCTGAAGCAACAACAGAAGATAGTTACTACACAAGTCTTGTAAAACGTTAATTACAAAAACACTTTGAATACCCGAACAAATCAACTAATTAACCCATTTTGAAAAAAAAATATTATTTTACTTAAATAGTAAAACAAAGCCTGTTTTGTAATACATAACACGATCGTTAGATTAAAAATATCATTATAGTTGTGTAGACGTCTTTCATATATTGACTCCAACATGTAACAACAACATATGTATCTGCAAATATGAATCGATCTTCAATAAGGAATGTTTTAACATGCTCCCAGAAGAAAGTATGGTATTTTCAATGATGTAGGAACAATGGCTACTAGCAAGACCATAGCTGTAGCACTTCTTCGTTAGTGAAACATTATCTCACACACACACACACATACATCTTGGTGCTCCTGTAACAGGCAATACATTTGTATAGCATGTCACACATACAAATGCCAAAGTCAGACCATTTAAATAACAGTATGCACAATACAAAAGCAGCAATTTTAGAGTTGCATTAAAAACAAAAAAGTGAGTTTTAGTCCTGACTTGAAAACTGCGACGGTCCCAGCTTCCCTGATAAACAAAGGCAGATCATTTCATATTTTAGGAGCTCTACAGAAAAAGCCCCCTCTCCCGTGTTGCTGTTGTTAACCCTATGAATAACCAGCAGCCCCACACCATGTGATCTCAAGTGCACTTTGGAAGATACAGGGTCAGCAACTCCTGCAAATAAGTAGGCGGTAATCCATTCAGGGCCTTGTAAGTTAACAACAAAATCTCAAAAATCAATTCTATACTGCACAGGGAGCCAGTGTAAAGAGGCCAAACCGGGGGTAATATCAGATACGGAAATAATTGGTCTAAATTTGGCTATATTTCTCAAATGATAAAAAGATACTTCAGTAACTTTCCTAATATGAGTCTCAAATGATAGATCAGGATCAAAGATGAACCCCCTAACTCTTAATTTCTAGTTTAAGTTTTGATGAGAGAATGCAAGGGTCAAGCTCATGTAATCTCACATTTCCTTGTGGTTGATTCTGCAATCCCACTAGCATAATCTGTTTTACCTAAATTCAACTATAGAAAATTCTGTGACATCCAATGCTTGATGTCTGCAAGGCAAGTAGCGAATAACACTCAGACAGAAGAAATTCCTGGCTTTAGAGACAAATATAGCTGGGTATCATCAGCATAGCAATGGAATTTCACTCCGTGTCTGCGGATAATGTCACCTAACAGGAGCACATATAATGAAACAGCAAAGGCACCTAGAATGGAGCCCTGTGGAACATCACAACAGACAACTTCCGATAATGCCAATTTTACCTCCGTCATGGATAGCTGTGGTGGTGACGTCAGACACGGAAGATGGTGGACACAGACCAGAGGGACATAAGAAAGTTTACAAACGAGAGGAGGCCATTTGGCCCATCTTGCTCGTTTGGTTGTTAGTAGCTTATTGATCCCAAAATCTCATCAAGCAGCTTCTTGAAGGATCCCAGGGTGTCAGCTTCAACAACATTACTGGGGAGTTGATTCCAGACCCTCACAATTCTCTGTGTAAAAAAGTGCCTCCTATTTTCTGTTCTGAATGCCCCTTTGTCTAATCTCCATTTGTGACCCCTGGTCCTTGTTTCTTTTTTCAGGCTGAAAAAGTCCCTTGGGTCGACACTGTCAATACCTTTTAGAATTTTGAATGCTTGAATTAGGTCGCCACGGAGTCTTCTTTGTTCAAGACTGAACAGATTCAATTCTTTTAGCCTGTCTGCATAAGACATGCCTTTTAAGCCCGGAATAATTCTGGTCGCTCTTCTTTGCACTCTTTCTAGAGCAGCAATATCTTTTTTATAGCGAGGTGACATGTTTTTATCCACAATGTATTGGTAATTTGCACCCTAGTTTGAAATTGAAGTTGAATTCATGTCCTTCTAAAACTAAAGTGCCCTGTATTTAACATGTTTTCTGACCTATTAAAATCAACAATATCTGTAAGAAACTTGAGGGTCTATATTTTAACAGAAATACATTAAATTAGAAATTTTCAATTTAAATATTAAGTTAACATCTGTTTTATGTTGTTCAATATTCATTCATTCATTCTAATTCCTTATTCCATCAGATGTGTTCAGTGACTTGGGCTGCAATTGAATCAAAACCACTAATCGCAATTACAACCCAGAGTTTGATGGTGGGTGTTTTTCATGGGTAGAAGAAAGAAGCTTCTTAAAAAAAAGAAACCGCTATTAAGTACGGGTCTGTAATTTGCGATTAGCGGGTGGGTCAAAGTTTGACTTTGTCCCAGCCTAAGTGTCAGAAAATAAGGCAACGATAAATTGTAAATAGCAAAACAAAAATTATGTCATCTTTGTTTTGTGTGTGATTTTCTTTTGTATAAAATTGAACGGTTGTGGAGGGATGTGTTTGGTAGTGTCCTGCATCTCTTCTATCAGATCTTTACAACTTGGAGGATGAGAGACTTCTCAATCCAGACAACAAAATCTATCTGTATGCATTGCACTGGGTTTTCCTTCCAGTAATCCAGAAGCACCTCAATTTCTTCAGAACAGAAGGCAACCAGTCTCCAGTCCAGTTATGGGCCAGAGAAGATCCATCTCGGGTATGCATCTATTAAACATTAGCTAATACAACCAAAAACAAATTGTTGTAAGCTTAACAGAACTTCAGAAAATGTTGAACTAAAATGTGAAAGCAAATGATTTACATTTACAATACTCTGTCAAATAATTATTATAATAGAATTTTTTGAAGTTAGAGTATCAAAGTTTTAATCACACTTCAATATGTCTTGCCAATAAACAGAGTTCGCAAAAGACCACTCGTTTAGAAATGTTCATTTGCTTTCTTAGAAATGGTGTATGCGAATGAGGACCAAACACCTTCTAATAAATCTTTTCTGCTGTTTCAATGTATTTTCAACATTTCATTACAATTAAACTTTTTTTCTACATTAAAAAATACATATTTTAACAGTCTTCCAATATTTAAAGAGCAAATATGGAGTATTTCTAAACTGGGCTCAACATATTTGTTTTTTTAGGTTGATGAAGTTTTTTTTTTTTTCACTGCTGCTTTAAGGAGTCCTCCAGGTCAGCTTTGTCAGGATCTTTTAGACGTTTTAAAACTTGAATCAAATCTCCCGTTTAAAACTTAAGTTTCAGTGACACATTCATTTCCGTTGTGATAATGAATAACTATACAATATAATGTACATTTGTCTTACTACTACCTCTGTAATACAAACACATTATTCTTGTAGTTTGATCTGTTAATCTTTCTTAGTGTAATACTTCTGAACCCTGACGAATAATAATACCTCAGAATACAACCAAAGGTGAATCCAATGTGAATATTGTTTGGTTATTGTTTTTCAACAGTTCCTGTAATTTGTTAGTGTGACATACCTGTCATACCACTTTTTTAAACTTTTTAATTGCATTCCACTGACTCCAAGATGTCTTCACATGGACCTGCATGGACCACTCAAACTACATTTTCCATCATCCTCCTGCTCACATGTAACAGATGGATTTACCAGTGAGCAGTGTTGTTTGAGTGGTCCATGCAGGTCTATGTGAAGCCATCTTGGGAGGCTGTGGAATGCAATTTAAAAGTTTTAAAAAGTGGTCAAAATGTAAAAATAAATAACTAAAACAATATACATCTTACTTAAACAATTGTAGCAACACATGGGAACATGTAACAATAAAAATAAAAAGATTGTTATATACCCTTTAAAGGGTAAAACATATTAATTTGCCAACCCAGAACCCAGGAGATCAAGCAGAACTCTTGGGGTTGCTACAAAAGTAAAATAAATCTCTTTTCAAATTTCATATAGTTTGAGTACTGTCAAGTCAGCTTTATGAAAAGTAACTATAGTCTTACTTTTGCAATACATTTGTTTATTATAATGTTCCTGTGCTTATTTAGATGAAATACATAAAGGCTGTATTTGCACCCAGAGCCATATGAACAGTCATAATAGCACAGCTGTGACATCAAAATGTCATTCCCCTAGAAGATTTTTCTTGATCTTTGACCCCTATGTAAAGAGACATCCAAAAACATTGTTCATTATATTCCCTCCGAGTTTGAACCTTAACTTACATTTATTGTCTGTTAACAAATATATTTTACGTACCTAATTTCTAAATTAAGTGGTTGCAAATATGGTGATAAGGAATAAATTGTCACTTTTTGTGCAAGGTAAGGGTGAGATGAATGGTTAAAAATAAAATATCTAGTAAACAATAATGAACTGAATTAATACCATTTTCAATGAATGTCCTGAAGAAGCCTGTTATACAGCATTTAGCCTCAAGAGAGCAGTCATCATCCTCCTCCTCACTGAGTTCAGACCAGGCAATTCTTTCAAGCAACATCTTGGGGAAAAATACATTAACCTGTTAAACCCCCAGTCTCCCACAGGCAATTTCTGCCTGGAGGGCTATGACCTTGAATAAATCACATTATCTTCCAAAGTATAGAAAGCACAGGCATGGTTCAGGGCTTGAATTCAAGGTAACCCCCTGGCCATTAGGACTAAAAAAATCAGATTTGATATAAGTCTTACTCAGTACCACACTGGAAGGAGATAATCAGAAAAAAAAAAATTTAAAAAAAGAAATGCTTTTCATTTGATTATACTCTACAGTAATTTTTTCCACTTGTAAAGAACATGAAAAGGGCCAGATTTTTTTCCAGTGCTTCCCCAACATGTCTACTACTACACTGGATAAATTTGAAACTGATTGAATAAAGGGATCAAATTCTACATGAATTTTTACACAGCTAGGCCCAAGGGTCCCCACACCTCTCCAAAAATGTATTGTGTAAATCTTTATGGCCAGTCATACACTAGTTTCTTGAGCAAGATCTAAAATGGAGGTTACCTTCTGGCACCTCACATGCTATACATTGCCACATGAATTAGATTTTATAATCCTCTTTTTTACTTATTTGTCCAATATTTTATTCAAAAGGTGGCCTTTTTTGGAGAGCTTTGGTGTGCCCGAATCCATGATGAATAGCATGACAAATACTCTCAGTTCATATGCCACAACTGTCAGGCACATTGCTCTCACATAACTCTGTGTTTGTACAGGAGAATGTTGCTAGAGATTTTTCTGTAGCTCTGAATTTTCAGTACCTGACTGTATTTATATTACTCACTCAAGCACTGAGACACAGGGGGCGTAAGAGGTTAATAAACTGCAGGTGATCTTACTGAACCTTATTGGCCATTTTTGTTGAACTTTATATTCAAATGGCTTTATCTCAATGCTCTATACCAGTGTTCTTCATTGCAAGGCCCATGAGCCATTGGCGGCGCTTGGTGGACTCTTTAACGCGGCCCCTGACGTGCAGTCCCCGACAACACACAAATGTGAAAAATGCAGTGTGGTAGCCCTCACATGGATGTCTTATCGGCAAAAGTGCCCCCCCTGAAAATTAGTGAAGAACACTGCTCTATACAACTTGTTTTTTGTCCTGTGGACCAAAACATTAACAATTCTACTAGTAGATGAGCTTCACAGAGTTACACACACTAAATAAATAAATACATACATATTTTATAACTGGAATTAGGAATCACAGTATCAAAACATTGAAACATTAACACACGATCATGGGTATTCAAAACTTAATTAGGTGGCAAAATATAATAAAATGTAACTTAGCTGGGAGTTATACAGGGTGTGAGGCCCTTGGAAACATTACTGGAACAAAGTCACATCTTTCCTTTAGGAGAGGCCAAACCAATGCTTCCTTCAGCTCTTTCCTCAGCTGTTTAACTTGTCTAGTTGTTCTTTCAATAACCTACCACAATTTAAAAAACTAAATCAATGTCATTTGTTTAAAATGACAAAATAAAACAGTAAGCAAAAAAATTGAAAAGCAAGATAACTGTATGTATGGTAATAATGTTTTAAGTTTATTACAAAACTAACAACCACAAATTGTAAACCTAAACTGGATATGAACAAAACAAACTAATCACAGCATGAAGGAGGAGTTTGTCCATCAGCCAGCATCAGTTTTCTTTTGTCAACCCTGGGAGATCCCTGCTTCCTGACAGCTGCAGTATTATACTTTTGTCTTCTTCACTTAGATCTGTTTTAACTTCCAGCTAGAACATAAAACACAACCACAAACAAAACAGTCATAAAACACAAACACCAACACTAATCATCTGTCTTATGGAAAACATACCATTTTACCATAAATTCAAACTATGGAACTATTATTAATAAGAACATATGCATACACAAATACTTAATCTTATTTACACAACACATTCCAGAGAAAGAAGAAATGTGGCTTCAGACTGAAAAACAATAGCACACAACAATGTTCTGGACTCTAAAGGTTGTGGATTCAAATCCTGGGTGGGGAACTGCTGTTGAACCCTCCACTCAGATTGCTCCAGTAAAATAAACGGGTACAAATGTAAATCGCTTTGGATATAAGTGTCAGCCAAATAACAGTAATTAATAGTAAATAAAACCATGTATGATTACAGAATATTTAGCAAGCAGTTTTAAGACCTGAAATTAAAAAAATACAAGGTTACTTACTATTTTGATAGTTTCCCGAACATCGATATCAGGACAGTCCTGAATCTCCAAAATGGCCGTTTCTGATGCACCTCCTAGCAAGATATGGACTATTGTAGGACTCAACCCAGCTAAGCATGGGTTCATGTAAGAATGAATGGCAAATCATTTGGCCAGCTACTTGAAATATCACTTTCTAGGAGGAACTGTGATGTGGGGGGAATTAAATGGTCAGGTTCTCCTTCAAACAGCAACGTTTTTTTCAGTGATTCCTGAGAAGGGGAGAAAAAAAAAAACACATCTGATACTTGGCAAAATTAAATACATTTTCAAAAATATGAAGTGTGAGAATGACAAAATATGCACTGCTCACTGTGGCTGTACTGTCTATACGTTATTTCCACAGTTGAAAATATGAATGTAGTGTGTAGATGCAAGACTAAACAATTATGGAAGTGCCCAAAGAATTACTACCGTAGTATTCTTAGAATTATCTTAGCAATAATGTCCCTGGCCAGTTCATTCACTAAAGCCATTTTGAATGCTGATCCAGCTCTGTAGTACACTTTAGGAAATGCAGAACTAGTATCGATACATCATTTTAAATCTCTCAACACTTCAGATTTCAACACACCAGAATGTTGCATACTTCTGTAGTAATCTAATGGTGGATGCATCCATCACATGGTGTATCCTTATCCGGTTGTTGTATATTGTTGATATATAAAAAGCAAAAATGACTGAAAGTATCAGATATTTTTTTTTCCACATGCTATTTCCACATGATAAATATTACTTGCACTTTATGATCTACAACAGGGGTGGCCAACCTTTCCCAGACCAAGAGCCAAGGAAATAAAATGTACAATGACAAAGAGCCACCAAGTTTAAAAAGTGCTTAATTTAACATTTCACTGATATTTTTTAATGCAATTACTATCACACACACTATTAAATGCAGCTGACCTTTATTTTTTCCAATACATACCTAATATTGATATCCAAACAAACACATTTTCACTATATATAAAAGCTTAGTTTTTGTTTTTATTTGGGTGAGTAGCTATCTGTCGTTTATTTTCTTATACCACATACAGGCAGGTTCTGTACTTTGTGTGACTTTTGGCATTTTTTACTACGCAGATTGTTGGGAGTTCTGAATGCAGCTGTAGTTCAACGTCACTATTTAGATATGAGATAGATACGTTCTACAGTGTGATGTGAGAGCTGCAGGTCTGAAATTTGCTTTTGCAGTTTATTTTCACAAACTCCCCTTCAGAGTAGGTTTTTTTTTTTGCACGGGCAATGTTCCAGGCCACTTGTTAGGAGTAGGCTAGAGTCAAGGTCTCAGATTGTTTTGCAAATTTGGTCTACATTTGCGTTTGTTTATCTATTTGCTTTTTACCGACAGCAGTCATTTTGAGATACAACTCAAAAAATGTATTCATGAACATAATATCTACCATTTGCATAGCAGAAACACCATATTTAAATGGAAATTAGCACATAAAACGCATGACCATCGTGGCGGTTCTAGTGTTAACTTTTTTAAAAACATAAGTTCAGAATCTTGAAAATTCTTTGTCAATGCAGGCATGGTTTGTAGTGAAATAACGCAGCAAATTCGACGGTTTGAACTGCGACATAAAGGCAAGTGCGCGGTTGCATAACACCTTAAGTAAATCCTCCTTAGTTTTTGCAAATGTTCTACTTAGTAATGTTAGTATATAAGTATTTCACTTAGTTAACAGTTGCACAAAACTACTTTAGGGATAACTAAGTGAAAATACTTAAATATCCTATTGAGGCCCCTTACATCGTAAAAACTGTATGGCAGCGATTTTGGACAGAGCCACACTTAGCAGACGGATTTGCAGAGAGAAAATCCTTTGGATATAATAATGTTTGATGAACAATTAATAACAAACTATTGATTTGACCGAAATACTGTCTTTTAAATGTCTGTATAATGCTGGAAGCAGATTAACAAGCTCAAACAAGAAGAAATCACGCATTGCCCCGTTCTTCAAATACCGCGGTAGCACTTCGGTTTGTCGCAACTGGTGGCTTTTTATTACTATAAAAATGTATACTTAAAAAAAAATGGCCGGTTGCATAACATCTTAAATGAAATTAATGGTTAATTCTGATAAATACATGATACTGCTTATTTTGTTGGGAAACACAGCCAATCAGAATATCTGAATATAGAATATATATATATATATATATTATATATATATATATATATTATTATATATATAAAAGAAGACAAAGTTTCTTCTGCTTCATGGAGTTGTCAAGTTCGGACACAGTACCTGTTATTATTTGCTTTCTTTTATTATATTCCTCCATAAGTATTATGTTTTTCCTACTCTGTCCAGTTGGGTTTTTTATTTTTATTTTTTTATCAGCCATTCTGTAGTTTTCCTTAACTGTCCAGCTGCTGCCATGGAGACAGGATTTACGGAGTACTGTAAACTACTCGACTACTGGTTGAAATCTTAAATAGTCCATGCATACTTTGGGTTTTCCCTTGGCTAAGTAGAGCGTTTAAGATGTTTTGTGAAACACCCTTCAGTTATTCCCTTACCTAAGTGAAAAATACGTTCAAGTGAAATACTTAATAATAAGATGTTTTATACAACCGGACACTGGCAAATAGGGCACAGGAGTTTCCCATTGCGTTCAACAAAAAAAAATACATTTCTCGCCCAGTCCGAGAAATGGATCGATATTCATCTTCGGATTTTCTTTTTCTCTATTTTTTTCTGCCTTTATGAATAACACAGAAGCCGGTCCTGTTCAAAGTAAAGTTAACGGCTTCCAAGCTTATAAAACTCGAGTCCCAAATGCACAGTGAAGTATGGGTGGATATGATTTGCTAGTGTTAGTTGCTATGCAACAACAAAAAAAGTGTTGCTGCCACGCTGCTGATTGGATAAAGTCAGAAATGGATCGGCTTGTGATGAAACAAAACACAAAACAAACAAAAAAACTCGGAGACTTGTAAAAATAATACACATATATATAAAAAAAGAATTACAAAAAATTAATAACTTATTCGTTGTGTAATGAAATATATGGGAAGTTCGAAGAGCCGCATGCGACTAGGGAGACGCCGGCTGGCCACCACTGATCTACAATAACCCTGAGCAAGATAATATTTACATTTCTAGTTAACGATGTTAAAATATGTATTTTTAAAAACCCTGTTTTAAATAAAGTAATATACATACCCAAGTTCAGATGAAAACCGAACTAAAGCTTTGACATGATTGTTGAGAAAAAATAAATTAAAACTGTTTACTCTTTCATCCACAGCGGCAACACCTATGGAAATAAAATTTCTAACAATAAAATATGGAACCATGATATATGTGTAAGTGCAATTTAATGACCGTTACACAATTACCAGGGTAAACTCACTAATAAACTTGGATTTGTCCGTATAATTATCTTACAACCCAAATCTATTTTAAAATCAGCTAGGGGTGGAGCACCAGAGCTTAGTCTCATGCACAATAGTATGGACAATATCCCCTATTTCATTCCAATCTCACCAGTAAGACAGTTATCACAATCACTCCAATAACTTTAGGATATCAATCTAGCCGTTTGCAGTAAAAACACAGGATTTATAAACAATGCACACTGTTATATACATTGAATATCACGGCAGTGACCTGTTATATTTCAGCTTGCTTTAATGATTGTGAGAATGAAATGCCCTGGTTCCTATTACAAAAAAAAAAAAAAAAAAATAACAAAAACATGCATTCAAATCAGCAATATGCAACAGCGCGATTAAACAAAAATAATTTATTTTCACAATGTTCGATTTATTTTAAATCTAAAACCTTACTCACTGCGCAGTGTATTTCTTATAACTAAAATAGCAAACTAACGCAACAGCCTTTTTGCAATGACACAGTATTTAGTTTTCCCAACATTTAGTTACAGAAACATACACATGAACATTCACGTTAAACAACTTATTCAGTTTCCTTCTACTCACTGTCCTTAAACCCTGACGGTATCTTCTTTTAATGCAAAGTCCCAAAGTACTCCTATTATTTTATATATATATATATATATATATATATATATATATATATATATATATATATATATATATACACACACACACACACACACACACACACACACATATACCGCTCTGGAAAAAATTAAGAGACCACTGCAAAATTATCAGTTTCTCTGGTTTTACTATTTATAGGTATGTGTTTGGGTAAAATGAACATTTTTGTTTTATTCTATAAACTACTGACAACATTTCTCCCAAATTCCAAATAAAAATATTGTCATTTGGAATTCGGAGTTTGGTGGAGCTGAGCGAATGCTTTCGCTCAGCATTCAATAAATAAACAGAACAGAAAATAAAAAGGTTGTAACAAACAACAACACAAGGACACGGCACATTCGCCAAAACAAGAGATAAACAAAACGGACTAACACTACACAAAACACGGTGAGCAGATATTTTAAATACGATTATTCTTATCACAATTATTACCTCTGTCTCCAATCCCATTCTCCACTCACCGAACACACAACCCCAAGTGGGTGAAGACATGCTGCTTTTATGGAGCTGCATCGAGACTCGACTGCTAATCAATCATAAAACTGGAGTCGCAGTACACTGCACATGAATTAATAAAGTGCAATTCCCCGTGCTCACATATTACATTTTACTTGCACGTGAAGTGCTGTGCAATCCTCATGCCTAAATACAAATATACATTTTAAACACTCGTGTTACACAGACCCATTTATATCCCGTGTACCAATGACTATACACCAACATTTAACACAACACATAACACAAAATACAGGGGCGGGCACTTTCCCACGTATACCCCCCTTGTGCAAAGCAAACATGGCCTCATTGGCCACCTCCCCCCTTAAAATCCCAAAAGTCTCACTCAAAGTCCTGGGCCAAGAACAGGGACTTTAAGGGGTTGATGGGCGACAATGTTGCCAGTAGCCAGGCTGCTACTGGCCATGCTGTCAGCAGACGTGCTGACAGTGGGATGAATCTCTCCTCCCGCTGTACCACTGGCAGCGGAAATGCTGCCAATGGTGTGGCTGTCAGCAGACGTGCTGACATCTCCCAGACTGACTCCTTTAGCCGGGGCAAGTCCAGCAGGGGAAAAGCTGCTGGGGTTGGTGGTCTCCAGACATCCCCAAAGATCTCCGGCAGTGAAACTGCTGCGGGGAAAGGTGGTCTCCTGACCTCTCCCCCCTTTTTCATAGCCGGCAGCTCCCTCTGGTGGGGCTCCGGCCACACTGACCCCTGCGGCCAAGCAGAGCTGACTGCAACCCCTGGCGAAGCAGTTCCAGCGACCTCAGCCAATGCCGGAGTGACAGGCAGCCCCAGGCCTGGGGCTGCCTGTTGCTCCACATCGCCTGGGGCTGCCTGTTGCTCCGCATTGCCTGAGGTTGCCAGCCGCTCCGCAAATGTTGGTGTATAGTCATCGTTACACAGGATATAAACGGGTCTGTGTAACACGAGTGTTTAAAATGTATATTTGTATTTAGGCACGAGGATTGCACAGCACTTCACGTGCAAGTAAAATGTAAGCAGGCATCCTTGGGCAAAACGGGGCAGGCATCCTTGGGCGAAGAGAGGCAGGCATCCTTGGGCGAAGCGAAAGAGGCATCCTTGGGCGAAGCGAGGCAGGGAGTCAGGACAAGCTGGGGTGCGGGTGTTGGCCCTCTTCTCGGCCACTGCGGCTGGGCGGTTCTTCCCTGTGCTTCCCTCAGCAGCCTATGCAAGGGCTGCTGAGGACTGCCAGCTTCTAGTCCTGGTCCTTCTGGTGAAGGGAGAGGCAGCTCCTGCTCCTTTCCCTCTGATGGTGGGGGAAGTGAAACCAGCAGGCATTCATCCTCTGCTGGTGGGGGAAGTGATACCAGCAGGCATTCATCCTCTGCTGGTGGGGGAAGTGATACCAGCAGGTATTCATCCTCTGCTGGTGGAAAGGGACCCAGCAGGCATTCACCCTCTGCTAGTGGACAGGGACCCAGCAGGCATTCACCCACTGCTGGTGGAGGAGGCAGGGGCAGCTCCTGCTGCTCTGTTCCTGCCGGTGGAGGTGGCAGAGGCATGTAGTCTCCTGCCGTTGAAGGTGGTGGAGGCAGAGGCAGATCCTGCTGCTCTGCTCCTGCCGATGGAGGTGGCGGAGGCGTGTAGTCTCCTGGCGGCGGAGGTGGGAGCGGCGCCCTTATTACAGGGGACTGGTGCTGCTCTCTCACATGCAGGGGACTGGTGCGGCTCTCCCTAACTTGCAGGGGACTGGTGCGGCTCTCTCTCACTTGCAGGAGAAGGTGATGGAGGCAGAGGAAGCACCTGCTCCTCTTCTCCAGGTGGTGACGGTAGGGGAAGTGATCCCAGCAGGCACTCACCCTCTGCTGGTGGAGATGGGAACAGCTCCCTCTCTGGCTTTGGATCCCCGCGGTCCCCCCGCTTGGGCGCTGGAGACCCTGCTACCTGGGCTGCTGTTCTTTATAGCTGCCTCCAGGTAGCAGAGGACCAAATCCACACCTTCCTCCAGGGAGTTTGGGGTGTGTTCTCTCTTGTATGCCTCCCATCGCTCCCTGTCCATCAGACACAGGACCCGGATGGCTATGGGCATGGACTGTGCCTGCAGCCCAGCACTGACCCGGATCCAGTCCCTCAGCCTGACGGAGTCTTCTGACTTTTTTTCTTTTTTTTAAAACAAGAAATTGCTGTTCTTGCTCTGGTCTGCGTCTAGGGGGCGTTGGTAATCCCGGTTCTGACACCATGTATCACAAAGACGGCCGGAGTGGGTGATGTCAGACCAGAGCCAGGAAATAAGCAACAGAGAGAGATGGAGTTTGGTGGAGCTGAGCGAATGCTTTCACTCAGCATTTAATAAATAAACAGAACAGAAAATAAAAATGTTTTTTTTTGTTTTGTAACAAACAAAAATACAAGGACAAGGCACATTCACCAAAACAAGAGATAAACAAAATGGACTAACACTACACAAAACACAGTGAGCAGATATTTTAAATACGATTATTCCTATCACAATTATTACCTCCATCTCCAATCTCGTTCTCCACTCACAGAACACATGACCCCGAGTGGGTGAAAACATGCTGCTTTTATGCAGCTGTACCGAGACTCGACTGCTAATCAATCATTCAACTGGAGTCGCGGTACAACTGCACATGAATATAGTAATATTAATATTAATATTATTATATAGTTATAATATTAATATAGTAATATTAATAAAGTGCAATTCCCCATGCTCACGTATTACATTTTACTTGCACGTGAAGTGCTGTGCAATCCTTGTGCCTAAATACAAATATACATTTTAAACACTCATGTTACACAGACCCGTTTATATCCTGTGTACCAATGACTATACACCAACATTAAAACACAACACATAACACAAAATATACACAGGGGCGGGCACTTTGCCACAAGGTCCCACAGAAAACAAGAAGATTAAGGACAATTGATCACTGTGAGAATGTTTATCAAAAAGTACATTCAGTATATCACAACAGATTATGAGAATGTGAAGTGTATATCCATGAAACGCAGCAAAATAATTATTAACTGCTACTTAAATGACACAAGCAAATGATATCAGAACATAGCAAATCAGCTTTTGTTAATTTTGAAAATATTTATTTAAACCAACACATTTAGTTTTGGAAATGGTAAACTAGCATTAAAATTTCTTAAAAACCCACTATACAAAGATATTCTATCCTTTTAATGCAAGTAGAACTTCCAAAATAGTTAAAGTCTTTCTCACAAAAGAGGCACTTCGTCAGGGACCCAGCTGATAAGGACAGTCCAGTAACCTATGAAATGAATACATCAGTCACATCATTCACTGCAACAGCGATGTTACACTACAGTTGAAGGTAACGCATGTGTAAAAAGAGACAATAAACATTTGGAACACTCAAATCACACTAAAGTTAAATACTAAATAAAATTGTACTTCTCAATGATCTAATATCTATTAATTATATATCATATATTCTATATATATATATATATATATAGTAGGTATGTGTGTGTGTGTGTGTGTGTAAAATCTCTTAACTTGATCCATATTAAGACATCTTTGTAGTAGCCTTACATAGATAATGGCAAAGCCAATTTGTGTTTCTGGTTCCCTTAAATATTTTTACAGAGTACCCCTGTGGCAAAGTGGTGAATACGTACAGATGAGTGCAGTGCAGAGCGGATTAATCACACAGACGAATGATTTACAGGTGCAAGGGTGTTTATTAATGATTAGAATGTCCAGAGCCTTGGCAAAACCCACAAACAATAATAATGATGGGAGTGGTACAGCAGCGTGTACCACTCCTGTTTGACCCATAACCCAAAGTCCGGTTCTTTCATCCACACAAAACACAAACACAGACACAGTTCCGACTGTGCATGATTTTAGTGGTAGTTGTGAAAAGACAGTTCCTCTAGTGGAAAGGTGAGTGGTGTTATCCGGGTTTTACGCTGGCCTGCGGCTGCAGCTCCGGATCGTGTTAAAGAAAAACAACACAAGACAAACAGTGATATTACACAGACTGACAGAACACTCACGGTTTTTGGTATGGACAATACGGGCTCCTTCTAGGTTGTTTGAATTAACCATATGCAAAGGAACAGTTCACTGAACCTACGCCCCCCTATTTATACCCTCGCCCTTGACCCCTAGGTTAACGAGCGCATCCGCTCCTCCAATCCTCAGGTTCCACGTCATCTACCATCCGGGTCAGTGAGCTTGGGTGCCGTAGCTCCGCCCCTTTCCTAAATGGCCGACTTCCACCTACCCTGCGGAATAAATTGTCTTGCCATTTGCTTAAGGTTACTCTGTTCCTTCTTTCTAATGCCCTCACAGGTCGGGAAGGAGATCTAACACCAAGCGTCATTCGATCTCTGTCACAACCACCCACTAGGGCAAGGAATAACAGATGAGCTTTGGCTTTGCATAGATCTTGATATCTTCATTAGTTAAAATCCACCACCCTCACTCAATTTGGGATAGGATTCCAATAATTGTCCTTCTGAGCTGGTGTTACACCCTGGTGTCACACCCTTGACGTAAAAAAAAACCAAAACTGTAATAAATATTACTCTAATAAACACTGCTGTCGGTAAGCTATAACACTTTTATAATTCTTCCATATATTTTTTATAATCATTTATAAATTAACACAAATCTCTTATATGTAGTTTTGTTGTTGTAGTTGGGAGATTTATTGTATTTGGGACTGTATTTACCTGTTTATATTGGTTTTTTGTATTTATTTATTTAATCAAATGATTGAGGGACCTTGATGGCAATCTGTCATCTTGCAAGTGAAGCTGACAGTAATGATTCACCAGACACACCACCTCAGTCTGCCGTTTACCGAGTCCCTCGATTCCCCGCCCTTTACGACCTTGTCTTTACGACATATCAATAAATCGTTCCTTTTTTTAATTTTTTTTTTTAAACAAACAATAGTAACAACATATATAGTAACAGGAGGTGAACAAACAAGAGTCTCTTGGTCTCTTCTTCTGAACAAATGAGCAGCTATCCACCTACATTTGTGTTAAGTAAATGATTACTTTTCACAAGTTTCTACAAAGGAAGATACTGACAACATGCCCCACATGTCATCCAGTTCCTATCCAGTTTTAAATAACTTTAGCATAACTGAGGCAGAAGTGTTAAAGGGACTAGGAGCTCTTAAAATAAACAAATCCCCTGGGCCGGATGAGATCCTCCCAGTAGTACTCAAAGAAATGAAAGAAGTTATTTACAAACCGCTAACCAAGATCATGCAGCAGTCTCTTGACACAGGGGTGGTACCGACAGACTGGAAAATTGCAAACGTAATACCGATCCACAAAAAGGGAAACAAAACTGAACCAGGTAACTACAGACCAGTAAGCCTGACTTCTATTATATGCAAACTTATGGAAACTATAATAAGATCCAAAATGGAAAATTACCTATATGGTAACAGGGTCCTGGGAGACAGTCAACATGGTTTTAGGAAAGGGAGATCGTGCCTAACTAACTTGCTTGATTTTTTTGAGGATGCAACATCCATAATGGATAATTGCAAAGCATATGACATGGTTTATTTAGATTTCCAGAAAGCTTTTGACAAAGTCCCGCACAAAAGATTAATTCTCAAACTGAACGCAGTTGGGATTCAAGGAAACACATGTACATGGATTAGGGAGTGGTTAACATGTAGAAAACAGAAAGTACTGATTAGAGGAAAAACCTCAGAATGGAGTGTGGTAACCAGCGGTGTACCACAGGGATCAATATTAGGTCCTCTGCTATTCCTAATCTACATTAATGATTTAGATTCTGGTATAGTAAGCAAACTTGTTAAATTTGCAGACGACACAAAAGTAGGAGGAGTGGCAAACACTGTTGCAGCAGCAAAGGTCATTCAAAATGATCTAGACAAGATTCAGAACTGGGCAGACACATGGCAAATGACATTTAATAGAGAAAAGTGTAAGGTACTGCACGCAGGAAATAAAAATGTACATTATAAATATCATATGGGAGATATTGAAATTGGAGAAGGAATCTATGAAAAAGACCTAGGAGTTTTTGTTGACTCAGAAATGTCTTCATCTAGGCAATGTGGGGAAGCTATAAAAAAGGCTAACAAGATGCTCGGATACATTGTGAAAAGTGTTGAATTTAAATCAAGGGAAGTAATGTTAAAACTGTACAATGCACTAGTAAGACCTCATCTTGAATATTGTGTGCAGTTCTGGTCACCTCGCTATAAAAAAGATATTGCTGCTCTAGAAAGAGTGCAAAGAAGAGCGACCAGAATTATTCCGGGCTTAAAAGGCATGTCATATGCAGACAGGCTAAAAGAATTGAATCTGTTCAGTCTTGAACAAAGAAGACTACGTGGCAACCTAATTCAAGCATTCAAAATTCTAAAAGGTATTGACAGTGTCGACCCAAGGGACTTTTTCAGCCTGAAAAAAGAAACAAGGACCAGGGGTCACAAATGGAGTTTAGAAAAAGGGGCATTCAGAACAGAAAATAGGAGACACTTTTTTACACAGAGAATTGTGAGGGTCTGGAATCAACTCCCCAGTAATGTTGTTTTCAGAAGATGGCGACGATTGCATCTCAGAGTTTGACCTCTTTCTGTCTCCACCAGGAAAGAACGTGGGGTTACCCGTGTCAGTACCTTTGCTCTTTCTTCCCAGCTGTTTTCCCCTTATACTCTGACGATGTCACTTCCCTGCAAATGCTTAAGGTATTGCACATTTTTGTCATAATACTTCTTGTTCCATGAAGTAAACATAACCCTTGCCTTGATCTGTTGAGTTCTCATGGCTCTGGGAAGCCTTGTCCTTATCTTCCTGTTCATGAGTAACTCTGCTGGAGACAAGCCACATTCCAGTGGTGCTGCTCTGTAAGCCAACAGGGCTAAATTTGGATCCTCTCCTGTCTCAATGGCTTCCTTGAACATCCTCTTCACAATTTTAACCTCTACTTCTGCCTAGTAAGTATGCTAGAAATGGAGCTGGAAGAAGTGAGACAGCAACAGGATCTTGAGGAACTGGCACACCCACAATTCATGGAAGTCTGCATCACCCCTAACAGACTGAAAGACGCCAGGGAGATAGAAGGTCAGAACAGCTGGGTTCAGTTGGGCAGAAGCAGGGAAAAAAAGAAACTTCATCAAACACAACCACCAGAAATCAAAACAACCGACAAATTTGAGTCACTTCAGAATTTTGATGAGCAGAACCAACAACAAGAGAATGAAAGGAACAACATCCAGGACCCCATTGACAGTGGTGACCAGACAGCAAAAAGAAGGGAGGTCATGATTGTTGGGGACTCCATATTGAGAAACACAGCAAGTTCAATTCACAGTTTGGACCCCCTTACTACAACAGTGTGCTGCCTTCCAGGAGCCTCGGTCAAGCACATCACTGAGGACGTGGACAGGCTCGTAGAACGAACAGGACACGACCTGGTAGTAGTCGTCCACATCGGTACAAACAACATTGGAAGAGAGAGACCAAAATAACTGCAAAATAATTTGTGAGAGCGAGGAAGGAAATCCAAAGAGAAAACCAAAACTGTGGTATTTTCTGGTATACTACTAGCATCTTGCAAAGGACCATATGGACAGCTGGAAATAATTAATCAAAACGCATGGCTGAAGACGTGGGGCACACGGGAAGGCTTCACCTATCTTGATCATTGGACCACATTCTACAACGAGGACTATCTGTATAGACGGGACGGACTGCACTTAAATAACAAGGGAACCAGTCTACTTGGGGAAAAGATCCTCGAGCAGGTCAGAAGCATTTAAACTAGAAAGGAAGGGGGGAGAAATCAACAAAAAAACAGAAGGGAGACCACATCAAAACAAGAACAACAACTCAGGTAAGACAACCATTAAATGTATTTATCTAAATGCTAGAAGTATCAGAAACAAAATTCTAGAACTTGAAGCTACTGCACTAACAGGTAAGTATGATGTGATAGGTGTTACAGAAACGTGGTTGTCCGAGAGTGATGGGAACGAATATAATATTTGTGGGTATACACTGTATAGGAAAGACAGACAGGACAGAAGAGGAGGAGGGGTAGCGCTATACATAAGAAACAGTCTTGAAGCCCAGGTGTTAAACCTGGACAAAGAAGATAAAACCGAATCAATATGGGTCAGAATAACGGACAAAAACTCAAAGGGCATAATAATAGGAGCATGCTATAGACCGCCAGATTCAGACGGTGAGCAAAATAATCTGTTATACGATGACATTAGAAATGCGTGTAGCAAAGGAGAAGCCATACTAATGGGGGATTTGAAGTGCTTTTTAAAACCCCAAAAGTAATGACTAAAGCTAAGGTTTACAATTTTACAAAAGCAAACTATGAAGGTATGAAACAGAGACTAACAAAAGTAGACTCGAGTAAAATAGAGAAAACACCCACAGAAGAAGGATGGTTGTTCTTCAAAAATGTAGTACTAGAGGCGCAAAACAATTACATCCCCAAAGTAGACAAATCTAAATGTAAAACTAAATTGCCAAAATGGTTTAATAGATCAATTAAAAAATATATTCAGCGAAAAAAGGCACTTTACAGAGCATTAAAAAAGGACCAAAAAGAAAGTACGCAGAAAGAGTACATAGAACTGCAAACGCAAGTCAAAAAGGAAGTTAGAAAGGCCAAGAGAGAAATAGAAATGAACATTGCTAAGGGAGCTAAAACCAATTCCAAAATGTTTTTCCAATATTACAACAGCAAGCGAACATTCAAAGAGAAGATTAAATGTTTAAGAGATACAAATGGAAAAATCGTAGAGGAAGATAAAAAAAAATAGCAAATATATTAAATGATTACTTTTCACAAAGGAAGATACTGACAACATGCCCCACATGTCATCCAGTTCCTATCCAGTTTTAAATAACTTTAGCATAACTGAGGCAGAAGTGTTAAAGGGACTAGGAGCGCTTAAAATAAACAAATCCCCTGGGCCGGATGAGATCCTCCCAGTAGTACTCAAAGAAATGAAAAAAGTACTTTACAAACCGCTAACCAAGTTCATGCAGCAGTCTCTTGACACAGGGGTGGTACCGACAGACTGGAAAATTGCAAACGTAATACCGATCCACAAAAAGGGAAACAAAACTGAACCAGGTAACTACAGACCAGTAAGCCTGACTTCTATTATATGCAAACTTATGGAAACTATAATAAGATCCAGAATGGAAAATTACCTTTATGGTAACAGGGTCCTGGGAGACAGTCAACATGGTTTTAGGAAAGGGAGATCATGTCTAACTAACTTGCTTGATTTTTGAGGATGCAACATCGATAATGGATAATTGCAAAGCATATGACATGGTTTATTTAGATTTCCAGAAAGCTTTTGACAAAGTCCCGCACAAAAGATTAATTCTCAAACTGAACGCAGTTGGAATTCAAGGAAACACATGTACATGGATTAGGGAGTGGTTAACATGTAGAAAACAGAAAGTACTGATTAGAGGAAAAACCTCAGAATGGAGTGTGGTAACCAGCGGTGTACCACAGGGATCAGTATTAGGTCCTCTGCTATTCCTAATCTACATTAATGATTTAGATTCTGGTATAGTAAATAAACTTGTTAAATTTGCAGACGACACAAAAATAGGAGGAGTGGCAAACACTGTTGTAGCAGCAAAGGTCATTCAAAATGATCTAGACAAGATTCAGAACTGAGCAGACACATGGCAAATGACATTTAATAGAGAAAAGTGTAAGGTACTGCACGCAGGAAATAAAAATGTACATTATAAATATCATATGGGAGATACTGAAATTGGAGAAGGAATCTATGAAAAAGACCTAGGAGTTTTTGTTGACTCAGAAATGTCTTCATCTAGGCAATGTGGGGAAGCTATAAAAAAGGCTAACAAGATACTCGGATACATTGTGAAAAGTGTTGAATTTAAATCAAGGGAAGTAATGTTAAAACTGTACAATACACTAGTAAGACCTCATCTTGAATATTGTGTGCAGTTCTGGTCACCTCGCTATAAAAAAGATATTGCTGCACTAGAAAGAGTGCAAAGAAGAGCGACCAGAATTATTCCGGGCTTAAAAGGCATGTCATATGCAGACAGGCTAAAATAATTGAATCTGTTCAGTCTTGAACAAAGAAGACTACATGGCGACCTAATTCAAGCATTACAAATTCTAAAAGGTATTGACAGTGTCGACCTTTTTCAGCCTGAAAAAAGAAACAAGGACCAGGGGTCACAAATGGAGTTTAGACAAAGGGGCATTCAGAACAGAAAATAGGAGGCACTTTTTTACACAGAGAATTGTGAGGGTCTGGAATCAACTCCACAGTAATGTTTTTGAAGCTGACACCCTGGGATCCTTCAAGAAGTTGCTTGATGACATTTTGGGATCAATAAGCTACTACCAACCAAACGAGCAAGATGGGCTGAATGGCCTCCTCTCGTTTGTAAACTTTCTTATGTTCTTATGCCTGCCCATTAGATTGTGGAAAGTGGGGACTTGAAGTGATGTGAGAGAACTCATACTCCGCTGCGAACCTAGCAAACTCCAGACTGCTGAACTGTGGGCCATTGTCACTCACTACAACCAGATGGATACCATGCCTTGTAAAAATGGACTTTGTGTGCGCAATCACTATGCTGTAGTTAGTATTTGATAATGAAACCACTTCTGGATAGTTGGAGTAATAATCAATGAGAAGTAGGTGATCTTTAGCTTTCAGCTGAAACAGGTCTGCTCCCACTTTCTTCCAGGGACCAGTACTGCTTGTACTACAGTACTGCTACTTCTGACACACAGAACACCTGCTCACTTCTCTCTCTATATCATCATACATACCAGGCCAGTATAATACCTCACGGGCACAACGTTTACACTTTTCAATGCCCAAATGACCTTCATGAATGCATTTGAGCATGTCTTGCCGCAGTGAGGTAGGCACCACTATTCCTGACCCTTTCATCAGGACCCCTTCTACAACTGTAAGTTCCTCTCTGACGTGGTAGAACTGTTTTACGTATCCTTTATACCATCCACTCATCACCTATTGAATGACTGCCTGAAGTGCTTTGTCTTTGGTGGTCTCCTCAGCAAAAGTTCTCCACATCTGGTTTGAAACAGGGAGAGCAGAAATAACCAGGAATAACCATCCACATGTGCCTGAATTTCTTCGTCCATAGTGCTTTCACCCTTGTATTGTAAGTAGCTCCGTGACAGTGCATCAGCAATTATGAGTGCCTTCCCAGGTGTATATTCTATCTGAAGGCTATATTTTTATAGCCTGAGCATTAACCTCTGAATTCTGAGCGATGCATCATTTAAAGGCTTTCTTGCAATGGCAATGGGTGGCTTGTAATCTGTTTCTGCAATCACGGGAACACTGTATATATTCTTGTGAAATTTCTTAAATCCAAACACAAGTCCCAGTGTCTCCTTTTCTCCCTCTTAGAAGATGATCCTCTGTATGGTGCAAAAATTCTTGAAACATCGGCTATAAAAAAGAAAAAGTACAGAGAGAGAGAGAGAAAAAAAAGAAACTGTTAAAAATTATAACAGAGCATGCAAAAATTGCAATGGATTGCAAATTTATCCAGTTTGCAAAACAGCACACTTGTAATAGCTATAGTACGGTTAGGAAATAAACTGAGGGAAAATTAACCTTACACAGGGGAACCTCTGCAAAACAATTAGCTAAGTTATAAATCAAGGCCAGGCCAAGCTGTGTACTGTCTACAGGGTTTCGTGCAGTCTTAGTCCTGTTGGTCTGTGAAGTGTTTTCCTAACGATCCGCTGCTTCACAAAGAAGGGACGATATAGACTTCTCCATCTTGTATTTCACACGAGTGGCGTTGGAAAAAAACAACAACTTAGAATCATATAGCCCACATCGACTTCGATTGTATTTGCCTGGGGAGGGGGGGGTTGTGGAAAAATCTTCGACTGCCAATCGTGTGCTTGATATCGCCCAAGGGCTCAGATTGACAAGGAGGTTTTGTCAAAGTGAAATGTAAAAAGAAAACGGAAACAGGCTTCAAAATGTAAAAGTGCACAGTGAAATGTAACTAGCCAAGCAGAAAAACAGATTGAAATGTAAAAAGCAATTGGCAATAGTGAAATAAATAAAAGAATAAATAAATAAATAAATAAATGTCCATGTATTGATTGATTTATTTCAACATGTATTTATTCATTTATTTATTTCAACATTTATTTATTTATTCATTTATTTATTTTAAATTTTGGCATGGAATATCCTCCATAGCTGTAATGCCGTACATCACGTCTCTGACTCAGTGTTCCATCACATTCCTCATTCGTTTGTATAATCAGAAGAGTTCAAGGTTGAACCTCTCATGAATGACAGTAAATAGCCCAGTCACAAACAGAAATGGGAAACAAGCACTTTGGCAGACAGCAAGTGTGTCATTGGTCAGTTGTGAGTGGCGGTTCAGTGGCAAAAGCGGTACTATTTGAAGCTTATTGAGGCCACAAAAAAAATTATGTTTTCAGCACTTTTTTTTCCTGTAAAGCTGGGCTTACACTGGACGATTTTTGCAATCAGGAGACGCAGCGCGACTCATACTTACCGACTGAACTACAATTTCACACTGTAGATTGGGGATTGCAAGCTACACACACTACACGAGATATCTTGTTACTCTCTGCGCCTATATTCATTGCAGAATCGTAGACATCATTCGGGAGAATCTTGGACTCAAGCGAGGAGGCGATCGTTGTTGTCTGTGCATTGTTTTGCACAGAAAAAAAAGAAAAAACGCGAAGAAGATGCATTTGGACAAGCAATTGGCTTAATAGACGTGGCCAGTGCAGACTGCTGATGCAACTCGATCGACAAAAAAGTGCAGTGTAAACCTGGCAATTGTTATTTTATCTCAGAGATGGCTCCAGATCACAGGGAAAAAGTGCAGGCAGAGAAGACTGGAGATCAAGATGGATTACTGCCAAATACAAACACCAGAGAGGAAGATGTGGTCTATGAAAATAGTAATGAGGAAGAGTTCATTACTGGCAAAAAGAGAAAAAATAAAAAATATAGAAATGCCTGAAGGCGAAGAAAGGCTGAGCAGGGTTCTGGCAGTCAGTGAAGCGTCTTGAGGCAGCAGTTCTGAGCCTCAGCTGGGAGATGACAACTCTCCGCTCGGGGGCAGAGCACAGTGCTACATCTCTGCTCGGTGCTGCAGCGGATTACACACAGACTGACTCCCAGCTGCAACAGAAAGCATTCTGATTAGTTTGGTGAAGACAACCAGAAAACAAATAGAAGACTACAAAGTGGTGATTATAACTGTGATCTCTGACTCTTTGTTGTTCTCCGATATCCCTGAAAGCCAAACCCCCAGATGCATTAAATTTTTAATTTTTTAATGACTGATGGATGGAAACATTTTATTTATTTTAATATTAATGGTTGCAGGCAAAATTTTAAAAGAGCTCAAGTTTTTTATGTTTTGCAGAAGCGTGTAGGGGTTGTATTTCTTCAGGAGATGCACTCTGACAGAGAGAACAAGGCCACGTGGCGAGTGCAGTGAAGAGGACAGTGTATGATCAGCCATGGCTCTAATAACAGTGCATGGGTAGCTGTGCTCTTTGGACAATCCTGGGGGAAAATATTTTAAAAATAGAGGCGGTAAAAAAGGGCGTTTTTTTTTTTTTTTTTTTTTAATCAAAGCCAAAATTAAAGATTTAGTTTTTGTTTTTATTAATGTTTATGCCCCAAATATAGGGAGCAATGAGATTTTCTTTTTTAAGAAATTGAAGCAGCCACTTTAAACTATGAATACAGAAGATATTTTAGTTGTAGGTGGGGATTTAATTGCACAATTGATTTTACCAAAGATAGGAATAGTTCTGAACCTCATCCTCTTCCCTCAAGAGAACTGGCTGCAGCTTTACAGTCTAGGGGCCTGGTTAACATTTGGAGGAATCTGCACCTTAATACAAGACCTGGTTACGTAATCTTTTAAAGGGTACAGTTTGAGCTAGATTGGACAGATTATACACTCCTTAGCTTTCTCTTAATAAATTAATTACAGCAAAAATAATACCTAGCAGTCTTTCTGACCATCAATGCCTTTTAGTCACCATTGTATTACATCAGACACTCATGTTTCTTTTCATTGGAATTTTAATAACAAACTACTGCAAGATAATATTTTTAAGCAACATTTAAGGAACATGTGGATTAGAAAACAAGAGTCAGTGGTGGTATTTAGATAAATTGCAGATTAGACTTTTGTGTCAACAATATAGAGCAGACAGAGACACAAGTGAAACAGCACAAGAGGCCCTGAGCCAGCAGAGACACAACCTGAGCAGCTTGCTGGAGGAGAAGGTGTGAGGGGCACAAATGAGCTCAATGTTCATGGAGCTGAAAGACATGGACTCCCCTAGTAAATTCTTCAGTTTGGAGAGGAAAAAATCAAATAGCAGACGTCTGCACTGTGTTCGGTTGCCCTGCGGCAGATAATTGCTCAGTCAGGAGGAGATCAGTGAGGCAGTGGTGGACTTTTATAACCAGCTTTATAGTAAAGAACAGTGCAGATCAGCTGATACAGATATGCTTCTGCAGGGACTGCCCAGGCAGAGCGAGGAGGAGCAGAAAGGTCTGTAAGGAGCCTTTAGCTTACAAGAGCTGATCAACGCCATCCCGCAGCTGGCTAGAGGAAAGACCCCAGGGATTGATGGGTTACCTGTGGATTTTTAAAAAGTTTTTGGAAAGAGCTGGGGCCTGATCTGCTCTTTGTGTTGCAGGAGAGTCTGAGGGCCAGGGAGCTGCCATTAAGCTGCCGTAGGGCCGTGTGGAAGGGTGGTGGGTAGTTCACTGACTCACGGGAGACAGAAAGGTATACTTGAACCACTGCACAGGTGCCCAGTTTTATTAACACACTTCCTTTTGTTTCTCTGTTCAATGATTTATTTTAGCCCACAGAGGGCACTGTTGTCCGTGGCCTGACTACCAGCAATGATAGGCAGGACCACTGGAATACCAATGCTGGTAAACAATCAAAGTGCAGGCGCACTCGCAGGTGCTCAAAAGAATAATCAAAGACAAAAGGCAAAAGAAAAAGGGAAAATAAAACAGTAATAAAACTAGAAAATAAAGGTGTTGCACTCGACAGCATTTTCCCGACTGTCGCTATCCACCCAGCCCGAGTCTCTGTCCTAAGCTCACTCACTCAGCCTGCTTCCTATACATATATGGGGTCTGCCCAAGGTTTCCCTGCTAGTAATATTTTATTTTCTTATCTTTGAGTTCCTTCTTTTCTGACCGTTCTCGGTCCTGAAGCAGAGCTTCCACTAGCTTGTGGTTTTGTCTTTCAGGAGCAGAGCTGAGGGAACCGCAGGACGTTATTTTATAGGACTAGCAATACCCCCAAGGCCCGCCTCTCAGCCACTCAGATAGAGTGAAAGCCCCCACACCCTCTCTCCCACCTCTCCGAGTCATTGCCATGACCGGCAGGCGGATATTGTAAGGCTGCTGCCCTCTTCCTGCAGCACTATGAATGCACCAGAAGAGTTAGCACAAATCTCCCCCCTACTAAAGGACGTCATTACTGACAAAGAAGGGGGACTTGTGTTTACTAAAGAACTGGAGACCAGTCTCACTTTTATGTGCAGATTTTAAAATAATCTCCAAATGTTTAGCAAACAGACTGAGACTAAATGGCAACTATAACTTATTGTTTGCAAGGGAGATTAATTTTTCATAACATTTTTTTAATAAGAGATTTGTTATCATTAACACAGGGACTGGTTTCTTTAGATCAAGAAAAAGCTTTTGATCGTTTCGTTCATTTTCATCTTTTTAAAGCCCTGGAAGGCTTTGGGTTTGCTCTCTTTTTGCTCTTTGGGTTATTACTTATATTAAACTAATATACATGAATATTTATAGCGCTTTAAAAATAAATAATGGATTGAGCCGACCTTTCCCAGTGTACAGGGGTATTGGGCAGGGCTGCTCCCTATCGAGCATGTTATACTCCTTTTCCATTGAGGCTTTATTGGCTCTGCTGAGGAACAGGCTGTTGGGATGGACAGTGCCCTGCTCTGTTCCAACCACAACAGTGAAGGTGTCTGCCTATGCTGATGACATCACTATTATCTGGAGAAGCAGGGATATCCAGGGGTTACAGCAGAGCCTTGGAATAATCCAGAAAGCGTCATCAGCAAAGATCAACTGGGCCAAAAGTGACACCTTCCTATTGGGGAGCTGGCAGGAGAGCAGCCCTCCACTTCTGCCCCAGACTCTGAGGTTGGGTATGAAGGTGGTGGGGGTCTTTCTTGGTACAAATACATACATGGAGCAGAATTGGGAGGGCCTGGTGGACAAAGTCAAGGGGAGGCTGGAGCAGTGGTGGGAATTGTTGGTCCAGCTGTTCTTCAGAGGGAAAGTACTGGTCATCAACAATCTGGTCGCCTCCATGTTGTGGCACAGGTTGAGGTGTCTGGAACCACCCGTGAAATGATTATTATTATCCAGATACTGCTCCTGGAGAGGAAAGTACTGGATGAAGCCTGCTTTTCTGTACCTCCCCCATGATGAGGGAGGGCAGAGGCAGATCAGCATCACCAGCAGGGTGGCAGCCTTTAGATTACTGTCCATACAGAGACTTCTGTATGCTGGGGAGGGTGCCCATTGGAAGATGTTAGCCTGCTTCTTGAGTAAAGTTGGGGGGGCTGGGATTTGGTCATCACTTGTTTTTAATAAACCACCACACTCTGGACAGTTCTTATCTTTTTAGCTGAGTGTTTTAAAAGGAATGTGAGACAGTGAAAGTGGAGAGAGAAGAGATGGCTCTGACAGGTCAGAGTCTGTAGAGAAGCCTTTATTTTTTAACCCACTACTCTCAACACAGTATCTTCAGTCACAGGCAGACTGGGCTGGCATTGTGAGAGACAGGCAGAGAGGGTGGTGAAGGAGGTAAGGGGCTGTCTGTCCCCTGGGCTCAATGAAACCATGAGAGAGTGGATAACACAGGGAGGAGGACAGAGACAAGACATTGTTTCCAGAACTGCTGGTGTCTCCCGCTGAGATGGAGGAAGAACAGGGGAGGAAGAAGAGGAGGAAGAGAAAGGAAAGATTAAAACTTTAAAAAGTTAAAAACTTAGATTTTAAAAATCTCACTAGTAAAGAGTTATACAATCTCTGTATAAAAGCAGCTTATTGCAGTCAGTACCATGCAGTGGAGACTCCTACATGACATCCTGACCAAAGGCTCCTCCACAGAATTGATCCTAATTACAGCTCAATCTGTAGTTTCTGTTTGCAGGAAGTGACTGTTTTTCATGTTGCAGGGTAACTAGTCCTTGTTTATAATTTATTTTAAAATGATTTGTTTATGATTATAATATCATTGTTGTAATTAACTGTGTTTTGTTTATTGATGTGTGCACATTTTATATATTTTATTACTTATTATGCTTTTGCTATTTTTTAGTTCACTGTGATTGTAGTACACTGTGATTTGTTTGTGTAGACACTAATTACGTTGGAGCACTGTTTTCTTTTATTGTTTGTTACAAGGATCCTGTTGATTTGGCAATTACCTGAAGCTATGGAACAAACAGCAGATTTGTGCTCGCCCCTTTAAAAGATCAAACCTGAAGTCAAGTGGGAGAGTTGTGTGCGAGAAGTGACTGTGGAGTGTGGGAGAAGTAGAGTAGAGTAGAGCAGAGCAGAGCAGAATGGAGCAGAGCAGAGCAGCAGCAGCAGAAGTAGAAGCAGCCGAGGAACGGGTTGTGTTCAACTTAGATAAGGTTCTAGGAAGAGTTGTTGCAAATCAGTTAAAAAAATGTCTAATTTATAATGGTGTATCTGAAAAGTTGCAGTCTAGATTCCAGCTGCACATAGCACCGAGACTGCCTTTGTCAGAGTTGTAAATGATCTGCTGATAAGTTCTGACCTGGGGTGTCCATCAGTTTCAATTCTCTCTTAGATCTAAGTACTGCATTTGATACTGTAGACCAGCGATCCTCAAAGGAATGAGAGAGAGCAATACGGCAGGGAGGGGGTTAAAATCCTTCCCTGCCTAAATCATGTGAGAATGCACGTTTGGGTGTTTAATAGTTTTATTGTTTAATTATTAGTTATCCCCTGTACCTGGTGTGTATTGTAAATTAGAGCCAGGTGCAGGGTATTTAAAGAAATCTGTTCGGGGCTGCTGGTGTGTGAGGAGCCCGATTGAAGTTGTGTTCAATTGTAGTAAAAAAAAAAAAAGGGTAGTGTGAGAAAGCCTTTTTGCGTGTGCTGTTTTGTCAATGTGTGTTACAGGTAAACCGCTTAGCTGTCCTGTGTTAATTAGGTTCCTGTGTGTAGTAGTTAGTGCTCAAGAAAGAGCTAGGTGTTTTGTTTATTTATGGTTGTGTTTATTAAAAGTGCGCGTAAGCGCTTGAAAAATCAAATTGTGTCCTGTCTGGTCCTGAATTAAAGGGGCAACGAACCTTGAGAGTTGCAGAAGTCATCTATTATATATATATATATACACACACACACACACACACACAGAGTATATCTCGCAAGAAGGCACTCTAAGGCGGCCAAGTCTCAGGCAGTAATTGTGCGTGCTGTGCTTATTCTTTACGTATTTTATGTAAATTATTTAATGTCAATATTTTTTAAATAGCATGTTCACGAAGATAACCATGAATAAACTAAAATAAAAAAAGTGTAGATAGTGTCTCGCTTTGTTTCAGTTTGACAAATTTGTCAACACTACTCTGTTTTAAAGATCACTCATCTCCAGTACAATTATTCAGAGAAAGTTCGTAACTAAATCAATTACGGTGTTTCCATTGTCTGGCGAAATAAAAAAAAATATAGAGATAGAAAATTAAATATAAATACTGAAATGTATTATTTTTGCTCAATAACAGTCGGCGAAATTCAATGCTTACCTGGCATATCCAAACGAGGCAGTCTTCCCGGCGACAGCGAGTGGGAGAAGTACAGGCGTGGAAAAGTACAAAGCAGTTTAGAAGCAGTAAGGAGAAATTGCATCTTGAATTGCTTTAATCAGAAAACACAGGGCATTGGGGAAACACAGCAGCAGCTCAAAGTCAAACAGCCGCGTGTGTTTTTCTGATAACAAACAAGCTGAAACTCGGAGCAGCTGATTCAAATTCAGCGCCGTTCTGGGACACTGGCGAGGGGAGGAGCCAACAGCACAGCAGAACAATGCAGTTAAACGAGGCAGTCTTCCCAGCGACAGCAGTGGGAGAAGTACAGGAGTGGAAAAGTACAGAGCAGTTTCGAAGCAGTTTGAAAGCAGGCTGACAGCTGCAGAAGAAACTAAACTTCAAAAAAAAAAAAAAAACCTCAACATGGTCTTCAAGCCAGTAATCTGTGACACCTGCTTGATGTGGGAAATCCGAGAAAACCCAGCGGAGCTAAACCAAGTGTGGGTAAAGTGCCGCGCGAACCAGGACTTGCATAAACTAGTAAGTATGCTAGAAATGGAGCTGGAAGAAGTGAGACAGCAACAGGATCTTGAGGAACTGGCACACCCACAATTCATGGAAGTCTGCATCACCCCTAACAGACTGAAAGCCACCAAGGAGATAGAAGGTCAGAACAGCTGGGTTCAGGTAGGCAGAAGCAGGGAAAAAAAAGAAACTTCGTCAAACACAACCACCAGAAATCAAAACAACCAACAAATTTGAGTCACTTCAGAATTTTGATGAGCAGAACCAACAACAACAAAATGAAAGGAACAACATCCAGGACCCTATTGACAGTGGTGACCAGACAGCAAAAAGAAGGGAGGTCATGATTGTTGGGGACTCCATATTGAGAAACACAGCAAGTTCAGTTCGCAGTTTGGACCCCCTTACTACAACAGTGTGCTGCCTTCCGGGAGCCTCGGTCAAGCACATCACTGAGAACGTGGACAGGCTCCTAGAACGAACAGGAGACGACCCGGTAGTAGTCGTCCACATCGGTACAAACAACATTGGAAGAGACAGACCAAAATCCCTGCAAAACAAATTCAGAGAGCTAGGAAGGAAATTAAAAGAGAAAGCCAAAACTGTGGTATTTTCTGGTATACTACCGGCACCTTGCAAAGGACCATATGGACAGCTGGAAAAAATTAATCAAAACGCATGGCTGAAGATGTGGTGCACACGGAAAGGCTTCACCTATCTTGATCATTGGACCACATTCTACAACGAGGACTATCTGTATAGACGGGATGGACTGCACTTAAATAACAAGGGAACCAGTCTACTTGGAGAAAAGATCCTCGAGCAGGTTCAGAAGCATTTAAACTAGAAAGGAAGGGGGGAGAAATCAACAAAAAAAACAGAAGGGAGACCGCATCAAAACAAGAACAACAACTCAGGTAAGACAACCATTAAATGTATTTATCTAAATGCTAGAAGTATCAGAAACAAAATTCTAGAACTTGAAGCTACTGCACTAACAGGTAACTATGATGTGATAGGTGTTACAGAAACGTGGTTATCTGAGAGTGATGGGGACGAATATAATATTTGTGGGTATACACTGTATAGGAAAGACAGGCAGGACAGAAGAGGAGGAGGGGTAGCGCTATACATAAGAAACAGTCTTGAAGCCCAGGTGTTAAACCTGGACAAAGAAAATAAAACCGAATCAATATGGGTCAGAATAACAGACAAAAATTCAAAAGGCATAATAATAGGAGCATGCTATAGACCGCCAGATTCAGACGGTGAGCACAATAATCTGTTATACAATGACATTAGAAATGTGTGTAGCAAAGGAGAAGCCATACTAATGGGGGATTTCAACTTCCCCCAAATAAAATGGGAAAACCCGGTGGGTAGCACGAAGGATGAAATAGAAATGGTGGAAATGACAAATGACTGCTTCCTAACACAATTTGTCAAGGCACCAACTAGAGGGGAGGCATGCCTTGATTTAGTCTTTTCAAATAACGAAGACAGAATAACTAAAACAGAGGTCAGAGAACCACTGGCAAACTCAGACCACAACATGGTCTCATTTGAAGTGTTTTTTAAAACCCCAAAAGTAATGACTAAAGCTAAGGTTTACAATTTTAGAAAAGCAAACTATGAAGGTATGAAACAGAGACTAACAGAAGTAGATTGGAGTAAAATAGAGAAAACACCCACAGAAGAAGGATGGTTGTTCTTCAAAAATGTAGTACTAGAGGCGCAAAACAATTACATCCCTAAAGTAGACAAATCTAAATGTAAAACTAAATTGCCAAAATGGTTTAATAGATCAATTAAAAAAAATATTCAGCGAAAAAAGGCACTTTATAGAGCATTAAAAAAGGACCAAAAAGAAAGTACGCAGAAAGAGTACACAGAACTGCAAACGCAAGTCAAAAAGGAAGTTAGAAAGGCCAAGAGAGAAATAGAAATGAACATTGCTAAGGGAGCTAAAACCAATTCCAAAATGTTTTTCCAATATTACAACAGCAAGAGAACATTCAAAGAGGAGATTAAATGTTTAAGAGATACAAATGGCAAAATCGTAGATGAAGAAAAAAATAGCAAATATATTAAATGATTACTTTTCACAAGTTTTTACAAAGGAAGATACTGACAACATGCTCCACATGTCATCCAGTTGCTATCCAGTTTTAAATAACTTAGCATAACTGAGGCAGAAGTGTTAAAGGGACTAGGAGCTCTTAAAATAAACAAATCCCCTGGGCCGGATGAGATCCTCCCAGTAGTACTCAAAGAAATGAAAGAAGTAATTTACAAACCGCTAACCAAGATCATGCAGCAGTCTCTTGACACAGGGATGGTACCGACAGACTGGAAAATTACAAACGTAATAGCGATCCACAAAAAGGGAAACAAAACTGAACCAGGTAACTACAGACCAGTAAGCTTGACTTCTATTATATGCAAACTTATGGAAACTATAATAAGATCCAAAATTGAAAATTACCTATATGGTAACAGGGTCCTGGGAGACAGTCAAAATGGTTTTAGGAAAGGGAGATCGTTTCTAACTAACTTGCTTGATTTTTTTGATAACATCGATAATGGATAATTGCAAAGCATATGACATGGTTTATTTAGATTTCCAGAAAGCTTTTGACAAAGTCCCGCACAAAAGATTAATTCTCAAACTGAACGCAGTTGAGATTCAAGGAAACACGTGTACATGGATTAGGGAGTGGTAAACATGTAGAAAACAGAAAGTACTTATTAGAGGAAAAACCTCAGAATGGAGTGTGGTAACCAGTGGTGTACCACAGGGATCAGTATTAGGTTCTCTGCTATTCCTAAATTACATTAATGATTTAGATTCTGGTATAGTAAGCAAACTTGTTAAATTTGCAGACGACACAAAAGTAGGAGGAGTGGCAAACACTGTTGCAGCAGCAAAGGTCATTCAAAATGATCTAGACAAGATTCAGAACTGGGCAGACAGATGGCAAATTATATTTAATAGAGAAAAGTGTAAGGTACTGCACGCAGGAAATAAAAATGTACATTATAAATATCATATGGCAGATACTGAAATTGTTGAAGGAATCTATGAAAAAGACCTAGGAGTTTTTGTTGACTGAGAAATGTCTACATCTAGACAATGTGGGGAAGCTATAAAAAAGGCTAACAAGATGCTCGGATACATTGTGAAAAGTGTTGAATTTAAATCAAGGGAACATTACATTAAATTAACATTACGTTAAAACTGTACAATGCACTAGTAAGACCTCATCTTGAATATTGTGTGCTGTTCTGGTCACCTCGCTATAAAAAAGATATTGCTGCTGTAGAAAGAGTGCAAAGAAGAGCGACCAGAATTATTCCGGGCTTAAAAGGCATGTCATATGCAGACAGGCTAAAAGAATTGAATCTGTTCAGTCTTCAACAAAGAAGACTACGTGGCAACCTAATTCAAGCATTCAAAATTCTAAAAGGTATTGACAGTGTCGACCCAAGGGACTTTTTCAGCCTGAAAAAAAAAACAAGGACCAGGGGTCACAAATGGAGATTAGACAAAGGGGCATTCAGAACAGAAAGTTGAAGCTGACACCCTGGGATCCTTCAAGAAGCTGCTTGATGAGATTCTGGGATCAATAAGCTACTAACAACCAAACGAGCAAGATGGGCTGAATGGCCTCCTCTTGTTTGTAAACTTTCTTATGTTCTTATGTTCTAACGGACGAGGGCCCTGAACATGGCCCCGCAGTCAAAGAGACCTTCCCCGCTCATCTTACGCTTCCTGGTCTTGGTAAATGGCTAGAGCCAGGAGCAGATTGACGAGGAGGTCTCTCTTCTTGCTGGAGCTACCAACAGGGTGCCCGAATAGGAGGAGGGTGGGGGAGAAATGCAGCCAGAACTGCAGCAAAAGGTTCTTTAAGAACAAAAAGAATGGCTGCAGCCTGGCGCAAAGAAAATAAATGTGAAATACCAACTCGGACTGACTGCAGAAAGGGCAGGCGGTGTCCGAGTCGGTAAAGTGACGCAGGATCTCTCCTGACGCGTTGGCTCCGTGCAGGACCCTCCATCCCAGGTCCACAGCAGACCAGCGGGGAGTACAGGGCCTCCCACTGGGGACCGACACCCTGCGGTGGTCGGAGGGTCTCCCGGTGTCTCAGCGGGAGACGAGGGCGGGAAAGTGGAGGTTGTGGAGCATCATCGCATACAGGGTCCTCCTCGACGCCGATGGCAAGGGGGTCAAGGAGAACTGCGAGATCCTGCTGAGTTTGTTCTCGGGGGAGGCCGATGGGGGGCTCGGGCCTTGGGTTCGATCAGCAGGACTGGAGAGCCGGGGGTAGGGGTAGATGGCTCGCCGGTCCTGAGAACTCCCTCGAGATACCTGACAGAGTCTGGGTGCAACGCTGCTTTGCACTTCCGGATCGCTCAGCCGGCTGTCTGGACGGTCGTCCGAGCCACCCTGGCGTCAGCCACGCTGAGGAGATCCAGGAGATCCCAGACTCTGGTCACCTTGGCCGAGGTCAGCGTGCGCCGCACCGAGGGGGACTCCACAGCCTGCGCACCTAGGTGGGGGTTGTGCAGCAGAGGCTCCAGCAGGAGTCCTTGGCCCTCGGTCGGCACGACGTCCCGGGTCCTGAGCAGGTCCTGGTAGAAGAACGGCAGCTCGGGGAGACGGATTCCCCGGAGGTCGATCCAGAAGAGCTGCCGGTCGTAGCCCAGGTCGTGCAGCTGGCGCAAGAGGAGGGACACCAGCGTGCATCACTTGGGGGCCGAGTCTGCATACAGGTATCTCTGCAGGGTCTGGAGGCGGAAGGTGTGCACCTGGCTCCTGATGCACACCAACACCTTTCCCCCCTCGGCGAGAGGGAGACTCAGAACCGCCGCAGAGACCCAGTGCTTTCCGGCCAAGAACAAGTCCGTCAGCTTCCTCTGGACCCTGGCCACAAACTCAGGGGGCGGGCTCAGGACGGTGAGTTGATGCCAAAACATCAACGCCACCAGTTGGTTAATGACCAAAGCAGTTTAAGCAGACCCGACCAAGACCTCAGCCACCTTGTCCTCCAACTCCGTCCAGTTGGCGGCGACCGAGGCCACCGCGGGGCTCAGTTGGGCTCCCAGGTATTTGAAGCTGTCCGCGCTCCACTGGAACTGCTGGAGCACGGCAGGGAGGGAGTCCACCCGCCAGGGACCCACCAGTAACCCGGAGCATTTTGTCCAGTTGATCCTGGCAGAGGACGCGGCAGAGTAGACGCTCTGGCAGCTCCGCATCCTCTCCAGATCAGCCAGAAACGAGGCCACCAGGAGCAAGTCGTCGGCGTAAGCCGACAGGACCACCCTCGTGTCGGGCGCGCTGAGTGCCAACCCCGTGAGCCTCCCGCGAAGGAGGCAAAGGAAGGGCTCGATGCACAACACGTACAGTTGTCCGGACAGAGGGCAGCCCTGACGTGTTCCTCTCCTGAAAGCGAAGGGCGCGGTCAGGGACCAGTTGACTTTAACCAAACACTCGGCAGAGGCGTACAGCATCCGGAATAGGCCGACGAAGCGTGGCCCGAATCCAAACTCTCGCAGGGTTCCGAAGAGATATTCGTGATCCACCCGGTCGAACGCCTTCTCCTGATCCAGGGAGAGGAAGGCGACCGACCGACCGGTCCTCCTGCAGTAGTGCAGGAGGTCCCGAACCAGGAAGATGTTGTCGAAAATCGTCCGGTTCGGGACCGTGTAGGACTGGTCGGAGTGGATCACATCTGCCAGCACGGACTTGAGCCTCAGAGAGGCGGCCTTGGCCACGATTTTGTAGTCCGTGCATAGCAGCGAGACCGGGCGCCAGGTCCTGAGGCTGCGCAGATCCCCTTTCTTGGGCAGGAGCGTGATAACGGCCCGCCTCATAGAAAGGGGCATCTCCCCGGTCTCGTAGGCTTCTGCCAGAACCCCCGCAAAGGCAGGCCCCAGCAAGTCCCAAAACTTCTTGTAGAACTCCATGGTCAGCCCATCGATGCCCGACGATTTGTTATAGGGCATCCGACCGAGGGCGTCGGTGAGCTCGGCCAGGGTCAGGTGGCCCTCGAACTCGTCCCGCACACCCTCGCCGACCGTGGGAAGCCCGTCCCACAGAACCCTGCACGCATCGGAGTCGACGGGAGCCGTCCTCCGCCAGGAGGCAGGTGATGTTTGGACAGTCCCCCTTCTTTTTCTCCAATGCGTAGAAGAAGTGTGTGCTGCAGTCCATCTCCCGAAGGAACTGGACCCGCGAGCGCACAAACGCTCCCCGGGACCGCTGGAGCTGCAGCTCCCGCAGGGTCATAAGAAAATAAGAACATAAGAAAGTTTACAAACGAGAGGAGGCCATTCGGCCCATCTTGCTCGTTTGGTTGTTAGTAGTTTATTGATCCCAAAATCTCATCAAGCAGCTTCTTGAAGGATCCCAGAGTGTCAGCTTCAACAACATTACTGGGGAGTTGATTCCAGACCCTCACAATTCTCTGTGTAAAAAAGTGCCTCCTATTTTCTGTTCTGAATGCCCCTTTGTCTAATCTCCATTTGTGGCCCCTGGTCCTTGTTTCTTTTTTCAGGCTGAAAAAGTCCCTTGGGTCGACACTGTCAATACCTTTTAGAATTTTGAATGCTTGAATTAGGTCGCCACGTAGTCTTCTTTGTTCAAGACTGAACAGATTCAATTCTTTTAGCCTGTCTGCAAAAGACATGCCTTTTAAGCCCAGAATAATTCTGGTCGCTCTTCTTTGCACTCTTTCTAGAGCAGCAATATCTTTTTTATAGCGAGGTGACCAGAACTGCACACAATATTCAAGATGAGGTCTTACTAGTGCATTGTACAGTTTTAACATTACTTCCCTTGATTTAAATTCAACACTTTTCACAATGTATCCGAGCATCTTGTTAGCCTTTTTTATAGCTTCCCCACATTGTCTAGATGTAGACATTTCTCAGTCAACAAAAACTCCTAGGTCTTTTTCATAGATTCCTTCTCCAATTTCAGTATCTCCCATATGATATTTATAATGTACATTTTTATTTCCTGCGTGCAGTACCTTACACTTTTCTCTATTAAATGTAATTTGCCATGTGTCTGCCCAGTTCTGAATCTTGTCTAGATCATTTTGAATGACCTTTGCTGGTGCAACAGTGTTTGCCACGCCTCCTACTTTTGTGTCGTCTGCAAATTTAAGAAGTTTGCTTACTATACCAGAATCTAAATCATTAATGTAGTTTAGGAATAGCAGAGGACCTAATACTGACCCCTGTGGTACACCACTGGTTACCACACTCCATTCTGAGGTTTTTCCTCTAATCAGTACTTTCTGTTTTCTACATGTTAACCACTCCCTAATCCATGTACATGTGTTTCCTTGAATCCCAACTGCGTTCAGTTTGAGAATTAATCTTTTGTGCGGGACTTTGTCAAAAGCTTTCTGGAAATCTAAATAAACCATGTCATATGCTTTGCAATTATCCATTATCGATGTTGCATCCTCAAAAAAATCAAGCAAGTTAGTTAGAAACGATCTCCCTTTCCTAAAACCATGTTGACTGTCTCCCAGGACCCTGTTATCATATAGGTAATTTTCCATTTTGGATCTTATTATAGTTTCCATAAGTTTGCATATAATAGAAGTCAAGCTTACTGGTCTGTAGTTACCTGGTTCAGTTTTGTTTCCCTTTTTGTGGATCGGTATTACATTTGCAATTTTCCAGTCTGTCGGTACCACCCCTGTGTCAAGAGACTGCTGCATGATCTTGGTTAGCGGTTTGTAAATTACTTCTTTATTTCTTTGAGTACTACTGGAAGGATCTCATCCGGCCCAGGGGATTTGTTCTAGAATTCTAGAATTTTGTTTCTGATACTTCTAGCATTTAGATAAATACATTTAATGGTTGTCTTACCTGAGTTGTTGTTCTTGTTTTGATGCGGTCTCCCGTCTGGTTTTTTGTTGATTTCTCCCCCCTTCCTTTCTAGTTTAAATGCTTCTGAACCTGCTCGAGGATCTTTTCTCCAAGTAGACTGGTTCCCTTGTTATTTAAGTGCAGTCCATCCCGTCTATACAGATAGTCCTCGTTGTAGAATGTGGTCCAATGATCAAGATAGATGAAGCCTTCCCGTGTGCACCGTCTTCAGGGCACTTTTCCACACTCTGTACTTCTCCCACTTGCTGTCGCTGGGAAGACTGCCTCGTTTAACTGCGGTGTTCTGCTGTGCTGTTGGCTCCTCCCCTCGCCCGTGTCTCAATATGGAGTCCCCAACAATCATGACCTCCCTTTTTTTTGCTGTCTGGTCACCACTGTCAATGGGGTCATGGATGTTGTTCTTTCATTCTCTTGATGTTGGTTCTGCTCATCAAAATTCTGAAGTGACTCAAATTTGTTGGTTGTTTTGGTTTCTGGTGGTTGTGTTTGGCGAAGTTTCAGAACGGCGCTGAATTTGAATCAGCTGCTCCGAGTTTCAGCTTGTTTGTTATTAGAAAAACACACACGGCTGTGAACGCAGTGAGCGTGGTTCCGCGAGACGTAGATCCTGTCAATCCGGGACTGAGACACCCGCCCCTCCCTCACCCGGGTGTAGGTGAAGGCCGTGGGGTCCGGGTGTTGCCACCGCCAGATGTCCACCAGAGAGAGCCGAGTGATCAGCTCTCTCAGGGCCATCGACGAAAGCGGGTAGTGTTCCCGCCCCGCCCGGTACGTGGCCTTGAGGGTGCAGTTGAAGTCCTCCCCGAGGACCACAAGCTCGTCGGCGCCGATGGTATTCAGGTGGGCGGACATCCGGCGGAAGAAGTGAACCCTCACCGGACCAGTGGACGGAGCGTACGCGTTCAAGAGGTGAATGGTAGCGTCCCCGTCCCGGATCCGGTGGTGTAGCAGATGGCCCGGCACGACATTGGCCACATCGAGTTCCGTGGGAACAAAGGACCCGGAGAAGAGCGTCGCCACCCCACAAGATGTTGCAGTGAGGTGGCTGAACGACACTCTCCCCCCCCCACTCCAGCAGCCAGTTGGCCTCGGCCTGTGGAGTCAAGTGGGTTTCCTGCAGGAAGCACACAGAGTAACCTCCCTTTTTCAGGTAGGAGATTACTTGTGCCCTGTGGAAATGGTCCTTACACCCGTTGATGGTACCGATGGAATACATGGTCCTCCATCAGGAGTAATTGGCGACACTCACGGGAGATCCTGAGATCTCCCGAAGTTCATCAACTGGTCATGAAGCTTTCGGGCACGAGTGTGCACGCACGTGCCCGAAGATTTGTTGGCGTGGCTGGCCCGGAGGAAGGATCGCACAGAGCTTAGAGTTCTCTGGAAATCCCCCCATTTGTCCAGGGCCAGCTGTACCTTGTCCCTGCGGTGGATGGTGGCCTCCAGGAAGTCCAGGAGCTCCGCCACAGGGACGTCCGGAGAAGGGGTGGACAGATCCTCTGAGCCCACGCTGCATGTGGGCTCCGAGTCCTCCTCCCCATCCTCTGGTTAGTGAGTGCGCTGCGTCGGATCTTAAATTTCACCGAGTCTCCCGGCTCCCCACCCCCAGGGGATGCGACAGGAGACATTAGCGGAGGGACCCTCGCGGGTCGCTGCCGAGCGTGACGGCTTGGGTCCCTCTTTCGAGGGCCGAGGCACGGTCTCAGGCCCGTCCTTGGCCCTCGGAGGGAGGGGATCTGGTTCTTCCACTCCCTTCTGCGTTCCGGCAGCCGATACGAGCGCAGGCTCCTCGGAGCCCGCTTCTGCCTCGGCAGGTGATTCACTATCCCCCTCCGCGGCAACACAAGAGCTGGACGCCCGAGGCAGTTTTTGTTCTTGGGAGAGGGACTCTTCGCCCCTCTCCGGCCCCTCGGCAGTAGTCTCTTGCATGGGCTCCGCGAAGCCCATTTCCGCCTCGGAGACCGAGTCCGTCTCCTCCCCGGAGACGGAAACCTGAGGCAGCTTTTGTTCTTGGGGGAGCGGTTCTTCACCCCCCTCCGGCCCCTCGGCGGGGTTCGTCTCAGCCACGGGGGCCGAGACCGCCCCCCGCCAGAGAGTGGAACCGGGGTAGATCTTTTTCCGGGAGGGGTGGCTCTTCGCCCCCCTCCGGCCCCTCGGCGGTGGTCTCCCGCATGGGCTCCTCGGGAGCTGGTTCGGCCGCCTCCTCCTCGGCAACAACGGGTTCAGGGCCCCTGTCACCATCGGAGGAAGGTGGCGCCCGAGGTAGCCGCTCGGCAGGGGGACCCTCCTTCACCCCCTCGACGACCTCCACCGTGGCCGGCCCCTCGATGTTATTGTTGGGGCCGGCTTCCGCGGTCTTTTGCGATACGGGGAGAGGAATTACCCTGAGGGCTTCTTCTTCTCTTTCAGGATCCTCCCTCCTCTTTGGCCTCTCAGCAGGGGCCTCCTCCATGGGCTCCGCTTCTTCAGCGGAGCCCCGGACCGCCTCGGCAGGCGGATGTTTCTCCCCCTCTTTGGCATGACGAGGGCCAAGGCCCCCGTTGCCGGTAGAAGAGGGCTTGCGCCTTTCTCTTCCCCCTTGTGCCACTGGAGGCGTTCGGGGAGCTCACCTCCGGCAGCACTTTTCACCTCCCGTTCGGGGAGGAGGTGTTTGGTTTTACGGGCGGCTTTGCTGCCCTGCCTTGCAGGGGGTTCTGGCCAGGGGGTCTGCTTTCCAGGAGCTCCCCCTGACCCGCCACCAGATGGCACAGCGGCGGGCTTCGTCGACCCCTGCTTGGCCTCCCCGGTGGACTTGGCCACCGCCTTTTTGCGGCTGCCGGTGACCACGGTCAGTAGGCGCGGAGGGTCTGGCCGCCTCAGGGGCCTCCTCCCAACTCCTTTGATTTTACCAGAAGGGGAGCGGGTGTTGTCTTGCTCCCCTCCGCGGGCCTCTTTGAGGGCCCCGGGGGTGAGATTGACTGGGAGGGGCACGGTACAAGCGCGGGTGGCTTTGCACCCTGCTGGAGCTTGGGGCATTTCTTTTTCTGGTGCCCCAGCTCCTTGCAGTGGAAGCACCGCACCTCCTCCGAGGAGTAAAAAATGACATAATTGGTCCCCTGGAAGGGGACCACAAAACTCCCCTCCATGGCGTCCCTCCCCGCCAGCTGGATGGTAAACTGGCGGCGGAAGGACAGCACGTGGCGGAGGGGCTGTTCCTTGCAGCCCAGGGGGATGGGGTAGATAGCTGTTTTCAGCTCCACCAGGGCCTGCAAGTGGGGCTTAAGTAGGGCATCCTGTATAAATGGTGGCACGTTTGACAGGAAGACCCTGCTGCCCAACCCCTCCAAGGGTTCAACGGGGATATAGATCCCCCCTACTGAGAGACCCCTCTCGATACATCTTAGAGGCCGCCACGATGGTGGCTGAACCGACCACCTTGGCCATGGCTTAACCAAGGCCTCTATCGAGAGAGTGTCTCTCAGGAGACACCTGACCCCGTGCCTCCTTGTCAAATTTTTAAAGGGGGCTGCAGCCACCTTTGCCCACTTTTTAGGGGCTTCTGGGGCCTGCCCACTCATTATTATTTAGTTTTTTTAATTTTATTTAATTCTAAAACAAAAAATAAAATAAACCAAACAGACTCCTCACCCCTGCACTCCAATAGTGCAGGGGTGCGCAAAACAGAAGGAAAAAATAAAAGTTTTTTTTTTTTTTTTTTTTTTTTAAACAAACAATATAATTATTTATTTTATTTTAAACACACACATGCACCCCTGCATTCCAATAGTACAGGGGCACACAAAAATAAAAATCAAACAAAATAAGTTTTTTTTTTTTATTTTATTTTTTTTTTTAATTAATTATTTATTCTATTCCGTTTTATTCCCCCCAAAGGGAATAAAACAAAATAAAATGAAACACCAAAATAAATAAACAAATCCAGTCAAAGGTTTTCTTTAAAAAATAAAAAACCTTCAACTAAAAATATAAAGAAAGAGATATCTCCAAAAGTAAATAATACCCATCAAGTTCTTTTGGTATTTCCATGTTCGGGGAAGACTACAGTGACTGTAGGACATTTGCCTTTGGAATACCTTGTTTAGTTTTTGGTAAAACCCATTGTCATTTAATTCAGTGGAAACGCGTGCCACCTTTGAAATAAAACACACCGTGGGATATCTCCAAAAGTAAATAATACCCATCAAGTTCTTTTGGTATTTCCAAGTTCGGGGAAGACTACAGTGACTGTAGGACATTTGCCCTTGGAATACCTTGTTTAGTTTTTGGGAAAACCCATTGTCATTTAATTCAGTGGAAACGCGTCACACCTTTGAAATAAAACACACCGTGGGATATCTCCAAAAGTAAATAATACCCATCAAGTTCTTTTGGTATTTCCATGTTCGGGGAAGACTACAGTGACTGTAGGACATTTGCCCTTGGAATACCTTGTTTAGTTTTTGGGAAAACCCATTGTCATTTAATTCAGTGGAAACGCGTCACACCTTTGAAATAAAACACACCGTGGGATATCTCCAAAAGTAAATAATACCCATCAAGTTCTTTTGGTATTTCCATGTTCGGGGAAGACTACAGTGACTGTAGGACATTTGCCCTTGGAAAACTTTGCTTAGTTTTTGGGAAAACCCATTGTCATAATTCAGTCAGTGGAAACGCGTCACACCTTTGAAATAAAACACACCGTGGGATATCTCCAAAAGTAAATAATACCCATCAAGTTCTTTTGGTATTTCCATGTTCGGGGAAGACTACAGTGACTGTAGGACATTTGCCTTTGGAATACCTTGTTTAGTTTTTGGGAAAACCCATTGTCATTTATTTCAGTGGAAACGCGTCACACCTTTGAAATAAAACACACCGTGGGATATCTCCAAAAGTAAATAATACCCATCAAGTTCTTTTGGTATTTCCATGTTCGGGGAAGACTACAGTGACTGTAGGACATTTGCCCTTGGAAAACTTTGCTTAGTTTTTGGGAAAACCCATTGTCATTTAATTCAGTGGAAACGCGTCACACCTTTGAAATAAAACACACCGTGGGATATCTCCAAAAGTAAATAATACCCATCAAGTTCTTTTGGTATTTCCAAGTTCGGGGAAGACTACAGTGACTGTAGGACATTTGCCCTTGGAAAATTTGCTTAGTTTTTGGGAAAACCCATTGTCATTTATTTCAGTGGAAACGCGTTTGAAATAAAACACACCGTGGGATATCTCCAAAAGTAAATAATACCCATCAAGTTCTTTTGGTATTTCCAACTGTTTTTGGGAAAACCCATTGTCATTTAATTCAGTTTTTTGTTTTTGGTAAAAATACCCATTTCATTTAATTCAGTGGAAACGCGTCACACCTTTGAAATAAAACACACCGTGGGATATCTCCAAAAGGAAACGTTCTTTTGGTATTTCCAAGTTCGGGGAAGACTACAGTGACTGTAGGACATTTGCCCTTGGAATGCCTTGCTTAGTTTTTGGGAAAACCCATTGTCATTTAATTCAGTGGAAACGCGTCACACCTTTGAAATAAAACACACCGTGGGATATCTCCAAAAGTAAATAATACCCATCAAGTTCTTTTGGTATTTCCATGTTCGGGGAAGACTACAGTGACTGTAGGACATTTGCCCTTGGAATACCTTGTTTAGTTTTTGGGAAAACCCATTGTCATTTAATTCAGTGGAAACGCGTCACACCTTTGAAATAAAACACACCGTGTGATATCTCCAAAAGTAAATAATACCCATCAAGTTCTTTTGGTATTTCCAAGTTCGGGGAAGACTACAGTGACTGTAGGACATTTGCCCTTGGAATACCTTGTTTAGTTTTTGGGAAAACCCATTGTCATTTAATTCAGTGGAAACGCGTCACACCTTTGAAATAAAACACACCGTGGGATATCTCCAAAAGTAAATAATACCCATCAAGTTCTTTTGGTATTTCCAGGTTCGGGGAAGACTACAGTGACTGTAGGACATTTGCCCTTGGAATACCTTGCTTAGTTTTTGGGAAAACCCATTGTCATTTATTTCAGTGGAAACGCGTCACACCTTTGAAATAAAACACACAGTGTGATATCTCCAAAAGTAAATAATACCCATCAAGTTCTTTTGGTATTTCCAAGTTCGGGGAAGACTACAGTGCCTGTAGGACATTTGCCCTTGGAATACGGGGAAGACTACAGTGACTGTAGGACATTTGCCCTTGGAATACCTTTGTTTAGTTTTTGGGAAAACCCATTGTCATTTAATTCAGTGGAAACGCGTCACACCTTTGAAATAAAACACACCGTGGGATATCTCCAAAAGTAAATAATACCCATCAAGTTCTTTTGGTATTTCCAAGTTCGGGGAAGACTACAGTGACTGTAGGACATTTGCCCTTGGAATACCTTGTTTTGTTTTTGGGAAAACCCATTGTCATTTATTTCAGTGGAAACGCGTCACACCTTTGAAATAAAACACACCGTGAGATATCTCCAAAAGTAAATAATACCCATCAAGTTCTTTTGGTATTTCCAAGTTCGGGGAAGACTACAGTGACTGTAGGACATTTGCCCTTGGAATACCTTGCTTAGTTTTTGGGAAAACCCATTGTCATTTAATTCAGTGGAAACGCGTCACACCTTTGAAATAAAACACACCGTGGGATATCTCCAAAAGTAAATAATACCCATCAAGTTCTTTTGGTATTTCCAAGTTCGGGGAAGACTACAGTGACTGTAGGACATTTGCCCTTGGAATACCTTGTTTAGTTTTTGGGAAAACCCATTGTCATTTATTTCAGTGGAAACGCGTCACACCTTTGAAATAAAACACACAGTGTGATATCTCCAAAAGTAAATAATACCCATCAAGTTCTTTTGGTATTTCCAAGTTCGGGGAAGACTACAGTGACTGTAGGACATTTGCCCTTGTAATACCTTGCTTAGTTTTTGGGAAAACCCATTGTCATTTAATTCAGTGGAAACGCGTCACACCTTTGAAATAAAACACACCGTGAGATATCTCCAAAAGTAAATAATACCCATCAAGTTCTTTTGGTATTTCCAAGTTCGGGGAAGACTACAGTGACTGTAGGACATTTGCCCTTGGAATACCTTGCTTAGTTTTTGGGAAAACCCATTGTCATTTATTTCAGTGGAAACGCGTCACACCTTTGAAATAAAACACACCGTGGGATATCTCCAAAAGTAAATAATACCCATCAAGTTCTTTTGGTATTTCCATGTTCGGGGAAGACTACAGTGACTGTAGGACATTTGCCCTTGGAATACCTTGCTTAGTTTTTGGGAAAACCCATTGTCATTTAATTCAGTGGAAACGCGTCACACCTTTGAAATAAAACACACCGTGGGATATCTCCAAAAGTAAATAATACCCATCAAGTTCTTTTGGTATTTCCAAGTTCGGGGAAGACTACAGTGACTGTAGGACATTTGCCCTTGGAATACCTTGTTTAGTTTTTGGGAAAACCCATTGTCATTTAATTCAGTGGAAACGCGTCACACCTTTGAAATAAAACACACCGTGGGATATCTCCAAAAGTAAATAATACCCATCAAGTTCTTTTTGGTATTCTCCATTTCCAAGGAAGACTACAGTGACTGTAGGACATTTGCCCTTTCGGGGAAGACTACAGTGACTGTAGGACATTTGCCTTTGGAATACCTTGTTTAGTTTTTGGTAAAACCCATTGTCATTTAATTCAGTGGAAACGCGTCACACCTTTGAAATAAAACACACCGTGGGATATCTCCAAAAGTAAATAATACCCATCAAGTTCTTTTGGTATTTCCAAGTTCGGGGAAGACTACAGTGACTGTAGGACATTTGCCCTTGGAATACCTTGTTTAGTTTTTGGGAAAACCCATTGTCATTTATTTCAGTGGAAACGCGTCACACCTTTGAAATAAAACACACCGTGTGATATCTCCAAAAGTAAATAATACCCATCAAGTTCTTTTGGTATTTCCAAGTTCGGGGAAGACTACAGTGACTGTAGGACATTTGCCCTTGGAATACCTTGTTTAGTTTTTGGGAAAACCCATTGTCATTTAATTCAGTGGAAACGCGTCACACCTTTGAAATAAAACACACCGTGAGATATCTCCAAAAGTAAATAATACCCATCAAGTTCTTTTGGTATTTCCAAGTTCGGGGAAGACTACAGTGACTGTAGGACATTTGCCCTTGGAATACCTTGCTTAGTTTTTGGGAAAACCCATTGTCATTTATTTCAGTGGAAACGCGTCACACCTTTGAAATAAAACACACCGTGAGATATCTCCAAAAGTAAATAATACCCATCAAGTTCTTTTGGTATTTCCAAGTTCGGGGAAGACTACAGTGACTGTAGGACATTTGCCCTTGGAATACCTTGTTTAGTTTTTGGGAAAACCCATTGTCATTTATTTCAGTGGAAACGCGTCACACCTTTGAAATAAAACACACAGTGTGATATCTCCAAAAGTAAATAATACCCATCAAGTTCTTTTGGTATTTCCAAGTTCGGGGAAGACTACAGTGACTGTAGGACATTTGCCCTTGGAATACCTTGTTTAGTTTTTGGGAAAACCCATTGTCATTTAATTCAGTGGAAACGCGTCACACCTTTGAAATAAAACACACCGTGGGATATCTCCAAAAGTAAATAATACCCATCAAGTTCTTTTGGTATTTCCAAGTTCGGGGAAGACTACAGTGACTGTAGGACATTTGCCCTTGGAATACCTTGCTTAGTTTTTGGGAAAACCCATTGTCATTTATTTCAGTGGAAACGCGTCACACCTTTGAAATAAAACACACCGTGTGATATCTCCAAAAGTAAATAATACCCATCAAGTTCTTTTGGTATTTCCAAGTTCGGGGAAGACTACAGTGACTGTAGGACATTTGCCCTTGGAATACCTTGTTTAGTTTTTGGGAAAACCCATTGTCATTTAATTCAGTGGAAACGCGTCACACCTTTGAAATAAAACACACCGTGTGATATCTCCAAAAGTAAATAATACCCATCAAGTTCTTTTGGTATTTCCAAGTTCGGGGAAGACTACAGTGACTGTAGGACATTTGCCCTTGGAATACCTTGTTTAGTTTTTGGGAAAACCCATTGTCATTTAATTCAGTGGAAACGCGTCACACCTTTGAAATAAAACACACCGTTGGGAAAACCCATTGTCATTTATTTCAGTGGAAACGCGTCACACCTTTGAAATAAAACACACCGTGTGATATCTCCAAAAGTAAATAATACCCATCAAGTTCTTTTGGTATTTCCAAGTTCGGGGAAGACTACAGTGACTGTAGGACATTTGCCTTTGGAATACCTTGTTTAGTTTTTGGTAAAACCCATTGTCATTTAATTCAGTGGAAACGCGTGCCACCTTTGAAATAAAACACACCGTGGGATATCTCCAAAAGTAAATAATACCCATCAAGTTGGGATTTTAATACCCATCAAGTTCTTTTGGTATTTCCAAGTTCGGGGAAGACTACAGTGACTGTAGGACATTTGCCCTTGGAATACCTTGCTTAGTTTTTGGGAAAACCCATTGTCATTTAATTCAGTGGAAACGCGTGCCACCTTTGAAATAAAACACACCGTGGGATATCTCCAAAAGTAAAATACCCATCAAGTTCTTTTGGTATTTCCTTGTTCGGGGAAGACTACAGTGACTGTAGGACATTTGCCTTTGGAATACCTTGTTTAGTTTTTGGTAAAACCCATTGTCATTTAATTCAGTGGAAACGCGTGCCACCTTTGAAATAAAACACACCGTGGGATATCTCCAAAAGTAAATAATACCCATCAAGTTCTTTTGGTATTTCCTTGTTCGGGGAAGACTACAGTGACTGTAGGACATTTGCCTTTGGAATACCTTGTTTAGTTTTTGGTAAAACCCATTGTCATTTAATTCAGTGGAAACGCGTCCCACCTTTGAAATAAAACACACCGTGGGATATCTCCAAAAGTAAATAATACCCATCAAGTTCTTTTGGTATTTCCAAGTTCGGGGAAGACTACAGTGACTGTAGGACATTTGCCTTTGGAATACCTTGTTTAGTTTTTGGTAAAACCCATTGTCATTTAATTCAGTGGAAACGCGTTCCACCTTTGAAATAAAACACCGTGGGATATCTCCAAAAGTAAATAATACCCATCAAGTTCTTTTGGTATTTCCATTCAAAAGAAAAAACACACCGTGTTATCTCCAAAAGTAAATAATACCCATCATCAAGTTCTTTGGAATACCTTGCTTAGTTTTTGGGAAAACCCATTGTCATTTAATTCAGTGGAAACGCGTTTCACACCGTGGGATATCTCCAAAAGAAGACTACAGTGACTGTAGGACATTTGCCCTTGGAATACCTTGTTTAGTTTTTGGGAAAACCCATTGTCATTTAATTCAGTGGAAACGCGTCACACCTTTGAAATAAAACACACCGTGGGATATCTCCAAAAGTAAATAATACCCATCAAGTTCTTTTGGTATTTCCATGTTCGGGGAAGACTACAGTGACTGTAGGACATTTGCCTTTGGAATACCTTGTTTAGTTTTTGGTAAAACCCATTGTCATTTAATTCAGTGGAAACGCGTGCCACCTTTGAAATAAAACACACCGTGGGATATCTCCAAAAGTAAATAATACCCATCAAGTTCTTTTGGTATTTCCATGTTCGGGGAAGACTACAGTGACTGTAGGACATTTGCCTTTGGAATACCTTGTTTAGTTTTTGGTAAAACCCATTGTCATTTAATTCAGTGGAAACGCGTGCCACCTTTGAAATAAAACACACCGTGGGATATCTCCAAAAGTAAATAATACCCATCAAGTTCTTTTGGTATTTCCTTGTTCGGGGAAGACTACAGTGACTGTAGGACATTTGCCTTTGGAATACCTTGTTTAGTTTTTGGTAAAACCCATTGTCATTTAATTCAGTGGAAACGCGTGCCACCTTTGAAATAAAACACACCGTGGGATATCTCCAAAAGTAAATAATACCCATCAAGTTCTTTTGGTATTTCCATGTTCGGGGAAGACTACAGTGACTGTAGGACATTTGCCTTTGGAATACCTTGTTTAGTTTTTGGTAAAACCCATTGTCATTTAATTCAGTGGAAACGCGTGCCACCTTTGAAATAAAACACACCGTGGGATATCTCCAAAAGTAAATAATACCCATCAAGTTCTTTTGGTATTTCCTTGTTCGGGGAAGACTACAGTGACTGTAGGACATTTGCCTTTGGAATACCTTGTTTAGTTTTTGGTAAAACCCATTGTCATTTAATTCAGTGGAAACGCGTGCCACCTTTGAAATAAAACACACCGTGGGATATCTCCAAAAGTAAATAATACCCATCAAGTTCTTTTGGTATTTCCATGTTCGGGGAAGACTACAGTGACTGTAGGACATTTGCCCTTGGAAAAACCCATTGTCATTTAACCTTGCTTAGTTTTTTGGTAAAACCCATTGTCATTTAATTCAGTGGAAACGCGTGCCACCTTTGAAATAAAACACACCGTGGGATATCTCCAAAAGTAAATAATACCCATCAAGTTCTTTTGGTATTTCCATGTTCGGGGAAGACTACAGTGACTGGGGAATACTACAGTGACTGTAGGACATTTGCCCTTGGAATACCTTGCTTAGTTTTTGGGAAAACCCATTGTCATTTAATTCACACACCGTGGGATATCTCCAAAAGTAAATAATACCCATCAAGTTCTTTTGGTATTTCCACTACAGTGACTGTAGGACATTTGCCTTTGGAATACCTTGTTTAGTTTTTGGTAAAACCCATTGTCATTTAATTCAGTGGAAACGCGTGCCACCTTTGAAATAAAACACACCGTGGGATATCTCCAAAAGTAAATAATACCCATCAAGTTCTTTTGGTATTTCCTTGTTCGGGGAAGACTACAGTGACTGTAGGACATTTGCCTTTGGAATACCTTGTTTAGTTTTTGGTAAAACCCATTGTCATTTAATTCAGTGGAAACGCGTGCCACCTTTGAAATAAAACACACCGTGGGATATCTCCAAAAGTAAATAATACCCATCAAGTTCTTTTGGTATTTCCATGTTCGGGGAAGACTACAGTGACTGTAGGACATTTGCCTTTGGAATACCTTGTCATTTAGTGGAAACGCGTTTTGAAATAAAACACACCGTGGGATATCTCCAAAAGTAAATAATACCCATCAAGTTCTTTTGGTTTTGTAGGACATTTGGTGGAAAACCCATTGTCATTTAAAGACTTCAGTGGAAACGCGTCACACGCTTTGAAATAAAACACACCGTGGGATATCTCCAAAAGTAAATAATACCCATCAAGTTCTTTTGGTATTTCCATGTTCGGGGAAGACTACAGTGACTGTAGGACATTTGCCTTTGGAATACCTTGTTTAGTTTTTGGTAAAACCCATTGTCATTTAATTCAGTGGAAACGCGTCACACCTTTGAAAAAATAAAACACACCGTGGGATATCTCCAAAAGTAAATAATACCCATCAAGTTCTTTTGGTATTTCCATGTTCGGGGAAGACTACAGTGACTGTAGGACATTTGCCCTTGGAAAACTTTGCTTAGTTTTTGGGAAAACCCATTGTCATTTAATTCAGTGGAAACGCGTCACACCTTTGAAATAAAACACACCGTGGGATATCTCCAAAAGTAAATAATACCCATCAAGTTCTTTTGGTATTTCCATGTTCGGGGAAGACTACAGTGACTGTAGGACATTTGCCCTTGGAATACCTTGTTTAGTTTTTGGGAAAACCCATTGTCATTTAATTCAGTGGAAACGCGTCACACCTTTGAAATAAAACACACCGTGGGATATCTCCAAAAGTAAATAATACCCATCAAGTTCTTTTGGTATTTCCAAGTTCGGGGAAGACTACAGTGACTGTAGGACATTTGCCCTTGGAATACCTTGCTTAGTTTTTGGGAAAACCCATTGTCATTTAATTCAGTGGAAACGCGTCACACCTTTGAAATAAAACACACCGTGGGATATCTCCAAAAGTAAATAATACCCATCAAGTTCTTTTGGTATTTCCATGTTCGGGGAAGACTACAGTGACTGTAGGACATTTGCCCTTGGAATACCTTGTTTAGTTTTTGGGAAAACCCATTGTCATTTAATTCAGTGGAAACGCGTCACACCTTTGAAATAAAACACACCGTGGGATATCTCCAAAAGTAAATAATACCCATCAAGTTCTTTTGGTATTTCCAAGTTCGGGGAAGACTACAGTGACTGTAGGACATTTGCCCTTGGAATACCTTGCTTAGTTTTTGGGAAAACCCATTGTCATTTAATTCAGTGGAAACGCGTCACACCTTTGAAATAAAACACACCGTGGGATATCTCCAAAAGTAAATAATACCCATCAAGTTCTTTTGGTATTTCCAAGTTCGGGGAAGACTACAGTGACTGTAGGACATTTGCCCTTGGAAAACTTTGCTTAGTTTTTGGGAAAACCCATTGTCATTTAATTCAGTGGAAACGCGTCACACCTTTGAAATAAAACACACCGTGGGATATCTCCAAAAGTAAATAATACCCATCAAGTTCTTTTGGTATTTCGAGGTTTGGGGAAGACTACAGTGACTGTAGGACATTTGCCCTTGGAATACCTTGTTTAGTTTTTGGGAAAACCCATTGTCATTTAATTCAGTGGAAACGCGTCACACCTTTGAAATAAAACACACCGTGGGATATCTCCAAAAGTAAATAATACCCATCAAGTTCTTTTGGTATTTCCAGGTTCGGGGAAGACTACAGTGACTGTAGGACATTTGCCCTTGGAATACCTTGCTTAGTTTTTGGGAAAACCCATTGTCATTTATTTCAGTGGAAACGCGTCACACCTTTGAAATAAAACACACCGTGGGATATCTCCAAAAGTAAATAATACCCATCAAGTTCTTTTGGTATTTCCAAGTTCGGGGAAGACTACAGTGACTGTAGGACATTTGCCCTTGGAAAACTTTGCTTAGTTTTTGGGAAAACCCATTGTCATTTAATTCAGTGGAAACGCGTCACACCTTTGAAATAAAACACACCGTGGGATATCTCCAAAAGTAAATAATACCCATCAAGTTCTTTTGGTATTTCCAAGTTCGGGGAAGACTACAGTGACTGTAGGACATTTGCCCTTGGAATACCTTGCTTAGTTTTTGGGAAAACCCATTGTCATTTATTTCAGTGGAAACGCGTCACACCTTTGAAATAAAACACACCGTGGGATATCTCCAAAAGTAAATAATACCCATCAAGTTATTTTGGTATTTCCATGTTCGGGGAAGACTACAGTGACTGTAGGACATTTGCCCTTGGAATACCTTGTTTAGTTTTTGGGAAAACCCATTGTCATTTAATTCAGTGGAAACGCGTCACACCTTTGAAATAAAACACACCGTGGGATATCTCCAAAAGTAAATAATACCCATCAAGTTCTTTTGGTATTTCCAAGTTCGGGGAAGACTACAGTGACTGTAGGACATTTGCCCTTGGAATACCTTGCTTAGTTTTTGGGAAAACCCATTGTCATTTAATTCAGTGGAAACGCGTCACACCTTTGAAATAAAACACACCGTGGGATATCTCCAAAAGTAAATAATACCCATCAAGTTCTTTTGGTATTTCCATGTTCGGGGAAGACTACAGTGACTGTAGGACATTTGCCTTTGGAATACCTTGTTTAGTTTTTGGTAAAACCCATTGTCATTTAATTCAGTGGAAACGCGTGCCACCTTTGAAATAAAACACACCGTGGGATATCTCCAAAAGTAAATAATACCCATCAAGTTCTTTTGGTATTTCCTTGTTCGGGGAAGACTACAGTGACTGTAGGACATTTGCCCTTGGAATACCTTTTGAAATAAAACACACCGCTTAGTTTTTGGGAAAACCCATTGTCATTTAATTCAGTGGAAACGCGTGCCACCTTTGAAATAAAACACACCGTGGGATATCTCCAAAAGTAAATAATACCCATCAAGTTCTTTTGGTATTTCCATGTTCGGGGAAGACTACAGTGACTGTAGGACATTTGCCTTTGGAATACCTTGTTTAGTTTTTGGTAAAACCCATTGTCATTTAATTCAGTGGAAACGCGTGCCACCTTTGAAATAAAACACACCGTGGGATATCTCCAAAAGTAAATAATACCCATCAAGTTCTTTTGGTATTTCCAAGTTCGGGGAAGACTACAGTGACTGTAGGACATTTGCCCTTGGAATACCTTGCTTAGTTTTTGGGAAAACCCATTGTCATTTAATTCAGTGGAAACGCGTGCCACCTTTGAAATAAAACACACCGTGGGATATCTCCAAAAGTAAATAATACCCATCAAGTTCTTTTGGTATTTCCCATTGTCATTTTCGGGGAAGACTACAGTGACTGTGAGGACATTTGCCTTTGGAATACCTTGTTTAGTTTTTGGTAAAACCCATTGTCATTTAATTCAGTGGAAACGCGTGCCACCTTTGAAATAAAACACACCGTGGGATATCTCCAAAAGTAAATAATACCCATCAAGTTCTTTTGGTATTTCCATGTTCGGGGAAGACTACAGTG